>NC_084738.1:4830853-4880853 GCF_033978785.1 Entelurus aequoreus
TTTTATGTGGATTTAATAAAAAATAAAATAAAAAAAACGATACCGATAATAAAAAAAACGATACCGATAATTTCCGATATTACATTTTAACGCATATATCGACATCTCTAATTTTTTCCATTAAAAAAACAGGGTTTTCTTTGACAACAAGAGCATACAACTTAAATCTTTAAAACCGTTATATTGACAGATAGACCTAATGTTCATATATATCAGGGTTCACCAACCTTTTTGAAAGCAAGAGCTACTTCTTGGGTAGTGATTAATGCGAAGGGCTACCAGTTTGATACACACTTAAATAAATTGCCAGAAATAGCCAATTTGCTCAATTTACCTTTAACTCTATGTTATTATTAATTATTAATGATATTTACACTTAATTGAACGGTTTAAAAGAGGAGAAAACATGAAAATAATGACAATTAAATTTTGAACCATAGTTTATCTTCAATTTCGACTCTTTAAAATTCAAAATTCAACCGATAAAAAGAAGAGGAAAACTTAAAAAAAATAATTTATGGAACATCATTAGTAATTTTTCCTGATTAAGATTAATTTTAGAATTTTGATGACATGTTTTAAATAGGTTAAAATCCAATCTACACTTTGTTAGAATATATAACAAATTGGACCAAGCTATATTTCTAACAAAGACAAATCATTATTTCTTCTAGATTTTCCAAAACAAACATTTTAAAATAAATTCAAAAGACTTTGAAATAAGATTTAAATTTGATTCTACAGATTTTCTAGATTTGCCAGAATAATTTTTTTGAATTTTAATCATAATAAGTTTGAAGAAATATTTCACAAATATTCTTCGTCTAAAAAAATGAAGCTAAAATGAAGAATTAAATTAAAATGTATTTATTATTCTTTACAATAAAAAATAAATTTACTTGAACATTGATTTAAATTGTCAGGAAAGAAAAGGAAGGAATTTAAAAGGTAAAAAGGTATATGTGTTTAAAAATCCTAAAATCATTTATAAGGTTGTATTTTTTCTCTAAAATTGTCTTTCTGAAAGTTATAAGAAGCAAAGTAAAAAAATTAATGAATTTATTTAAACAAGTGAAGACCAAGTCTTTCAAATATTTTCTTGGATTTTCAAATTCTATTTGAGTTTTGTCTCTCTTAGAATTAAAAATGTCGAGCAAAGCGAGACCAGCTTGCTAGTAAATAAATAACATTTAAAAAATAGAGGCAGCTCACTGGTAAGTGCTGCTATTTGAGCTATTTTTAGAACAGGCCGGCGGGCTACTCATCTGGTCCTTACGGGCTACCTGGTGCCCGCGGGCACCGTGTTGGTGACCCCTTATCTAGAGATTTAAAACTTGAATAATAATAAAAGTAGGGATGTCGGCAGGCCGATATTATCGGCCGATAAATGCGTTAAAATGTAATATCGGAAATTATCGGTATCTGTTTTTTTATTATCGGTATCGTTTTTTGTTTGTTTTTTTTTGTTTTTTTTTTATTAAATCAACATAAAAAACACAAGATACACTTACAATTAGTGCACCATCCCAAAAAACCTCCCTCCCCCCATTTCTTTCTGTTATTAATATTCTGGTTCCTACATTATATATCAATATATATCAATACAGTCTGCAAGGGATACAGTCCGTAAGCACACATGATTGTGCGTGCTGCTGCTCCACTAATAGTACTAACCTTTAACACTTCATTTTACTCATTTTCATTCATTACTAGTTTCTATGTAACTGTTTTTATATTGTTTTACTCTCTTTTTTATTCAAGAAAATGTTTTTAATTTAGTTATCTTATTTTATTTTATTTTTTAAAAAGTACCTTATCTTCACCATACCTGGTTGTCCAAATTAGGCATAATAATGTGTTAATTCCACGACTGCATGTATCGGTTGATATCGGTATCGGTAATTAAAGAGTTGGACAATATCGGATATCGGCAAAAAGCCATTATCGGACATCCCTAAATAAAAGTAATAATACTGAATAATGACACATTTTTTTGACCAAACCCCTTTGGGGTCCCCGGGATCAAGCCTGAATGGAGGCCTAAATGTATATTTTTTAAACATATATTGTATTGGTTTTTAAAATAAAAAAAATATCAAAATGGCCCCCGCTTGCTTTGATTTTTCACAGTGCGGCCCTCAGTGGAAAAAGTTTGGACACCCCTGGTCTAATGGGATACGTAGTGGTGGTCTACAACCATGTATTGTTGTTTATAAAAGGCACAAGCTGCTTTGTTTGTTTGCTGCTTTTTAACAGCAAGACTCTACAGGATGTTTTTTTTCATAGTTACCATGGGAAACAAAGAAACAAACAAACAGGCAGCACACGCGACTCTTGTGGGGACAATTAGTGCGTCCAAAGATGGCAAACAGCCAGCGGGACGAGGGATTCTTCTTGTCTGATTTCTGCTGGCCTCGTGGAAGAGAATCTCTCCAGCGCCAGGCAGTCCCCTCCACGGGGACGACGCGCAGGCTTTTGTTAGCAAACTTAGCCTGTAATGACTTGTTTGCAACATCGCTCGCCGTCCTTTTGGAGTCTGCACGTCTCGGACAAATGTTTTTCCCCACGCTTGTCTTCCACCCGCTTCAGATCCCGCACCTTGCCGAAGGCGTCCGCATCCACGGGGAGAAAGTCACCGAGGCCCTGAGACCTTTCCACGACCGCTTGGAGGCCTGCTTCAAGCAACTGCGAGAGAAGGTGGAGAAACAATACGGAGTCAAGACTCTGGTAAGGCCATCTTTTGACACTATTATTAGTAATATTATTAGTATTATTCCCAGTGCTATTGTCTTTACAAACATCATGTTTTGCTGAGGTGCTTTTGAGTGCTGTCTTCCCAATATTTAGAGTTTAAGCTAGAGATCTCCAATAATATCGGTCGGCCGATTATTAATTAGCGCCCCTGCGGCTATTCAAGGAAATACGGTATATCTTTCTACACTGCAAAAAGTCAGTGTTCAAAAACAAGAAAAAAAAAAATAGGGGTATTTTATTTGAACTAAGCAAAATGATCTGCCAATAGAACAAGAAAATTTGGCTTGTCAAGACTTTCCAAAACAAGTAAAATGAGCTAACCTCAATGAACCCAAAAATACCTTTAAAATAAGTATATTCTCACTAATAACAAGTGCACTTTTCTTGGTAGAAAAAAAAGAGACCTTTTTGCTCAATATGTTGAAAAATATTCTTAAATGAAGTAAATGCTAGTGCCATTATCTTGACAATGATATGTGCTCGGCATTCTTGAAACCAGCAAACTTATACTAAAAACTCATTTATTGTTCTTAATGGAAAGGCAACAAGGCAACATCTTGTTACTCTCGGGGTCTCCTAGCCGCTCAGGCAAACCATATTGTCTAAAAATGCATTTTTCCATCGACAACATGACATCATCGCGCCAAGTGCGTGCTCTTTTAGTCAATTATTGCGCATATATGTAACGGGTATAAGAAATACTTTGATTATTTGAGTGAAATTCCTGCTAAAATATGTACCGTATTTCCTTGAATAGCCGCCGGGGCGCTAATTAATTTAAAACCTCTTCTCACTCCTGCGTTTACCAAAAGCATGCGGGATTGGCAAGCATGAGCTAATTATTTTAAAACCTCTTCTCACTCCGGCGCTTACCTTATCATGAAAATCACATTTAATTAAAAAAACGTTATTATGGTCTTACCTTTAGGTATAAATGAGTCCATGCACAGCTCCTCTAAAAGTCTTCCTTATCTTTCTTCAGTTTTAAAAGTCTCGATGGAGATCTTCCTTTAAGTATTACCTCCTGCTTCGATTGAAAGTCCAGTTTAGAAAACTGTTTTATTTTAGATATGTAATCCTCCATGGTAAAAGTGCAAGCAAACAATGGCTGCTCACTCTTGCTGCGTGTTGTCTTCTTCTGCAGCACCGGTCTTCTGCAGTATAGCAGTCGCAAGAAGTATCACTAGCGCCCTCTACCACCAGGAGGCGGAAGTCATTTAATGACTCATATTTGACCCGGCGGAAGTGCCAAGCATGCGCTAATTATTTTGCGAAACGAGTTTGACCCGGCTGTAATTCTAGGCAGGCGAATACTATATTCCATGCGGCAATTCAAGGAAATACGGTATATTGTTTTGTTATGCAATGAGAGGTCCGATTGCGCCATCTGCTGGTACCTGAAAAGTCTGTAGATAATACCGCAAACCGGAAGCTATTAGTAGACTTCCTGTTCTCTGCTAATGGTAAGACACGTTTTGATATTGCTCTGCAAAATATTATAAATCTCACGTTAGCTTTAGTGTAATTTATAATATTTTGCAGAGCAATATCAAAGCCTGTCTTACCATTAGCAGTGTACAGGAAGTCTGCCAATAAGCTTCCGGTTTGCGTTCATATTTACAGACTTTCAGGTACCAGCAGATGGCGCAATTGGACCTCTCATTGCATAACAAAACAATATACATATTTTAGCAGGAATTTCACTCAAATAATCAAAGTATTTCTTATACCCGTTACATATATACAGCCCGGCCCCCGGCCAACATTTTTTTAAATGAACTATTTCTGTTCAAAATTGTTTGAAATGTTAAATGTAAATATTAACAGTCAGTTTACTGTACTGTGCCAACTGTACTACTATATGAGTACGTGTTTTCTATCGTTTCATTGAAAATAAAACAGCAAAAGTCCATTTGGCTGACATCTGTTTTAATTATGAGACACAATTGTGTCAAAGTCATGATTTTTTTTTCATGCTTGAAATGAGAAATTATTATTTTTTAAAAAGTACTTTTATACTTGTCAGACACAGCTTTGCAACAGTTGATATTCTAGTTTCAAGCATGTTTTACTCAATATAGCTCATCAAATCTCAGCAACAAGCTGTAATATCTTACTGACATCATTTAGGACCAAAACCTTTAAAAAAAAGTAAAACACTCTAACATCAAATCTGCTTAATGAGAAGAATGATCTTATCAGACAGAAAATAAGCAAATATCACCCTTATTTGAGATATTTAATCTTACTTAGATTTCAGTTTTTTCAGTGTATCTTTCTAATTGTTTACATCAGGAGTCACCAACCTTTTTGAAAGCAAGAGCTACTTCTTGGGTAGTGATTAATGCGAAGGGCTACCAGTTTGATACACACTTCAATAAATTGCCAGAAATAGCCAATTTGCTCAATTTACCTTTAACTCTATGTTATTATTAATAATTAATGATATTTACACTTAATTGAACGGTTTAAAAGAGGAGAAAACATGAAAAAAATGGCAATTAAATTTTGAAACATAGTTTATCTTCAATTTAACTCTTTAAAATTCAAAATTCAACTGCAAAAAAGAAGAGAAAAACTAGCTAATTCGAATCTTTTTGAAAAAATTAAAAAAATAATTTATGGAACATCATTAGTAATTTTTCCTGATTAAGATTAATTTTAGAATTTTGATGACATGTTTTAAATAGGTTAAAATCCAATCTACACTTTGTTAGAATATATAACAAATTGGACCAAGCTATATTTTTAACAAAGTTAGTTAGTTGGGACGGTATAGCTCGGTTGGTAGAGCGGCCGTGCCAGCAACTTGAGGGTTGCAGGTTCAATCCCCGCTTCCGCCATCCTAGTCACTGCCGTTGTGTCCTTGGGCAAGACACTTTACCCACCTGCTCCCAGTGCCACCCACACTGGTTTGAATGTAACTTAGTTATTGGGTTTCACAATGTAAAGCGCTTTGAGTCACTTGAGAAAAAGCGCTATATAAATGTAATTCACTTCACACTTCACTTATTTCTTCTAGATTTTCCAGAACAAAAATTTTAAAAGAAATTCAAAAGACTTTGAAATAAGATTTACATTTGATTCTACAGATTTTCTAGATTTGCCGGAATAATTTTTTTGAATTTTAATCATAATAAGTTTGAAGAAATATTTCACAAATATTCTTCGTCAAAAAAACAGAAGCTAAAATGAAGAATTAAATTAAAATGTATTTATTATTCTTTACAATAAAAAAAATAAATTTACTTGAACATTGATTTAAATTGTCAGGAAGGAAGAGGAAGGAATTTAAAAGGTAAAAAGGTATATGTGTTTAAAAATCCTAAAATCATTTTTAAGGTTGTATTTTTTCTCTAAAATTGTCTTTCTGAAAGTTATAAGAAGCAAAGTAAAAAAAATTATGAATTTATTTAAACAAGTGAAGACCAAGTCTTTAAAATATTTCCTTGGATTTTCAAATTTTATTTGAGTTTTGTCTCTCTTAGAATTAAAAATGTCGGGCAAAGCGAGACCAGCTTGCTAGTAAATAAATAAAATTTAAAAAATAGAGGCAGCTCACTGGTAAGTGCTGCTATTTGAGCTATTTTTAGAACAGGCCAGCGGGCTACTCATCTGGTCCTTACGGGCTACCTGGTGCCCGCGGGCACCGCGTTGGTGACCCCTGGTTTACATATTTCGATTTTTTTCCAAATATTTTTTCACTGTCTTTTTTCCCCCAAATGATTTATTTCCAGCTGCTAACGTGCTTATGTAAAGTCGCTGACAGTCAGCGCTGACTAAATTTAGACTCTTCAAAGCGTCTCTTCATGTTCTCCAGGGTGCCGCGTATAAATAGATAAAATAATGAATAAAAATGTGCTTTTCCATTTTTAAGGTGACTGAATCGAACGGCAAACCTTACAAGAAGGCTTTGATGTAAAGTTGTAAATAAAAACATACTGAGTAGAATAGTGATATAATAATTTGTAATCATTTTTTTATTGACTTTCTTGCATTTTTGGGGTGTTTTTTTTTTCCACAGCCACCAGCAGATGAACGTCGGGGGTCTCGGCCACACTCCATGGTGCGCTCCTTCACCATGCCCTCCTCTCAGAGGCCGCTCTCTGTGGCGTCGGTCACCTCCGCCTCTTCAGACAACTCCCCCTCCAGGCCCGGCTCGGACGGGTAACACCCGCTGTCATTATTGGGGCAGCTAACATTTCCATACTTCCCATGAAAGAGTGGCATCTCTGACTGGTTTCTGTCCTCAGCTTCGCCCTGGAGCCCCTCCTGCCAAAGAAGCTGCACACCAAGTCTCAGGACAAGCTGGACCGCGACGAGCCCGAGCGGGAGCGGCGGGACAAGAAGAAGGAGAAGAGGAACAGCAAACACCAGGAGATCTTCGACAAGGAGATGAAGACCACCGAAATCCATCTGCAGCCTGCTGAGGCCGTCATACTCTCAGAGACGGTACTTTTCACATATTCATGTTCCCAATTTGGTTTGAGTCCCCTATAATACATCTGGTCTCCAAAAACATAATTTAGTGCCACCCAAGACACTTAATCTGGTGTCTAAAACATAAGCTAAACCCCCAAAATATTTTTGTCCCCCCAAAAATATCATCTTCCCACCCAAAAATCATTGAGGCCCCCCAAAATCATTATCTATCCCCCCAAAAAATGTCATCAAGGCCCCAAAAAACATAATCTAGTCCTCCAAAAGCCATTAATCCCCCAAAATGTGTCGTCTTTCTCCAAAAGAACATCACCTGTTCCCCCAAAACCATAGTCTAGTCTGCTAAAACATCTAATCCCCCCCAAAAAACATCATATAGTCAAAAATATTATCTAGTCCTGCAAAAAAAAAAAAAAAAATCATTGAGGCCCCCCAAAATCATTATCTATCCCCTCAAAAAATGTCATCAAGGCCCCAATAAACATAACCGAGTCCTCCAAAAACCATTTGGTCCCCCAAAATTTGTCGTCTTTTTCCAAAAAAACATCACCTGTTCCCCCAAAACCATAGTCTAGTCTGCTAAAACATCTAATCCCCCCCAAAAAACATCATATAGTCCACCAAAAACATCTGGTCCCCCAAAAACTTCATTTAGTCTTTGAAACATAACCTAGTCCCCATCAAAAATATAATCTAGTCCTGCAAAAAAAAAAAAAAATCATCGAGACCCCCCAAAATCATTATCTATACCCCCAAAAAATGTCATCAAGGCTCCGAAAAACATAATCTAGTCCTCCAAAAACCATTAGTCCCCCAAAATATGTCTTCTTTTTCCAAAAAAACATCACCTGTTCCCCCACAACCATAGTCTAGTCTGCTAAAACATCTAATCCCCCCAAAAAAATCAAAAACATCTGGTCCCCCAAAAACTTCATTTAGTCTTTGAAACATAACCTAGTCCCCATCAAAAATATAATCTAGTCCTGCAAAAAAAATAAAAAATCATCGAGGCCCCCCAAAATCATTATCTATACCCCAAAAAAATGTCATCAAGGCTCCGAAAAACATAATCTAGTCCTCCAAAAACCATTAGTCCCCCAAAATATGTCTTCTTTTTCCGAAAAAACCACCTGTTCCCCCACAACCATAGTCTAGTCTGCTAAAACATCTAATCCCCCCCAAAAAATCAAAAACATCTGGTCCCCCAAAAACTTAATTTAGTCTTTGAAACATAACCTAGTCCCCATCAAAAATATAATCTAGTCCTGCAAAAAACTACATTCAGTTCTCAAAAAATCATAAATGTGTCCCCCCAAATATATAATATATCCTCCGTAAAACATTCTAATACCCCTAAAACTTTATCTAGTCTGCCAAAAGAACATCCATTGCCCCCAAAAACGCCATCTAGCCTCCCGAAAACATGCCGTATTTTCCGGACTATAAAGCGCACGTAAAATCCTTTCATTTTCTCAAAAATGTACAGTGCGCCTTTTCCCCCAAAATGTACGGAATAATTCTGGTTGTGCTTACCGACCTCGAAGCAATTTTATTTGGTACATGGTGTAATAATAAGTGTGACCAGTAGATGGCAGTCACACATAAGAGATACGTGTAGACTGCAATATGACGCCAGTAAACAACACCAAAATTTCCATTGGAAATAAAGAACGATACACACGGCACTCAAAAATCTGTCAAAATGTTTTAGTACGACTTTGAAGCCGCACCGCTTGATGGATTGTCGGCTCGTTACGGCTACCGTAGCCAGAGATACGAGTACCGTATTATTCTGAGTATAAGTCGCACCGGCCGAAAATGCATAACAAAGAAGGAAAAAAACATATATAAGTCGCACTGGAGTATAAGTCGCATTTTTTGGGGAAATGTATTTGATAAAAGCCAACAGCAAGAATAGACATTTGAAAGGCAATTTAAAATGTGTAAAGAATAGTGAACAACAGGCTGAATAAGTGTACGTTATATGAGGCATAAATAACCAACTGCTATGTTAACGTAACATATCATGGTAAGAGTCATTCAAATAACTATAACATATAGAACATGCTATACGTTTACCAAACAATCTGTCACTCCTAATCGCTAAATCCCATGAAATCTTATACGTCTAGTCTCTTACGTGAATGACATCAATAATATTATTGGATATTTTACGCTAATGTGTTAATCATTACACACATAAGTCGCTCCTGAGTATAAGTCGCACCCCCGGCCAAACTATGGAAAAAACTGCGACTTATAGTCCGAAAAATACGGTGAATGTTAACTGTAGTATTTTTCAAATACCAAAATATATGACATTGAGGTGTATAGCTTTTACTTTTTTTTTTTTTTTTAATAGCACGATACTGTTAGCATGCGAACATGCAAACTTTAACATGGGTCAACTACCAAAACATATTACTCTGAGATGTGTAGCTGAAAAAGTGTTTAACGTTAGCACGCATAAAGTGCAAAAATATGGCTGAGGTGTATACCAACAAAATTAGCTTGAAAAAAATATAAGCTAGCATGCTAATGTTAGCATGCTGACAGGTATCATCCGTCAAGTGACAAAATATTTGACGCTGAGGGTGTGTACCGCTCCTGAGTATAAGTCGCCAAACTATGAAAAAAACTGCGACTTATAGTTCGAAAAATACGGTAGTCCCCCAAAAACTTAATCTAGTCTGCCAAAACAAAAACATTGAATCCCCCCAAAAATAGTTCTTTCAAAAACTAAAAATGTCATCTTGGCCTCCAAAAACATCATATTAGTCCCTCAAAAACATCATCTAGTCTGCCAAAAACACAATCTAGAGCTCTAACCCGTAAAAATATCTAGTTCAGTGATTCTCTGGCTCTATCTCTATCTAGTTAAAGTACAGTGTTTCATTTTCCTATATTCAAACCCAGTGTTACTGTTCAAACTGTGTGTAATGTTACAGGTATTTGTTTCATGTCTCTAAGACGTTCCTACCGGAAGTTACAAGCAGTTTTTTCTCTGTTTTTTTCAAAAATTATGTAGAGCACAATTTTGAGGTTTGGGGTTCGGTTTTTTTTTAGATCGCAATTTCCACCAGTCCCGATGTGTGTGAGAAGTTTGGTGAGTTTTGAAGTATTTTAAGGGGGTCAAATTAGAGGTCAAAGACGTAAAAAGCAGTGTTTTTAGTACATTTTTGTCTAAAATGGGAAATTGCCAACTTCCAGTTGGTTTTTGCCTGAGGATGTGTCATTATGAGTTGTAGGTCTAAGTGAGACCTACATACAGGTTTTTGTTTCATGTCTCTACGACCTTCCTAGTGGGAGTTACAGGCAGTTGTTTTTTTTCATGCGAACAGCATTCGTGCAGAGTACAAATAATACAACAGTGCAAAGTAATACAAAGTGCTCGCCTGTAAGTTATCAAAATAACCAGCCTACCGGTATATGAAAAGTCAGTCTTTAATCATTGTGTCATCGTCTTCCTCCTGCGTACTAAAACCACCGAAATCCTCTTCGTCGGTGTCGGAGAAGAACAGGCCGTATATAAGCCGCACCCTTGTATAAGCCGCAGGGACCAGAACGAGGGGGAAAAGTAGCGGCTTATAGTCCGAAAATTACGGTATATAGCCCTAAATCGCAAGTGTCTCAAAAGGCTGCACAAGCCACAACGACATCCTCGGTTCAGATCCCACATAAGGGCAAGGAAAAACTCACAACCCAGTGGGACGTCAAATAATAAATATACTTGTTAAATGAAACCTCTGTTACGCTACTGTATTTTAATGTCGATCATTACGGTGGTACTTGGAGAGCCAAGTTCTTTCTAAGTGGTACTCGGTGGAAAAAAGTTGAAGAACCACTGATCTATTTCCCCTCAAAAACAATTTAGTCCCCCCCAAAAAATGTCATCAAGTCTTGTCAAAAAAACATGCAGTCCTCCGAAGACCATCACCAAGCTCCAAAATCAGCCCGTTATTGATGTATTGATTGTTCACAGATCAGCCCTCTGAGGCCTCAGAGACCCAGAAGTCAAGTCCTCAACCAGCTGGGCGGAGACCGCCGCCTCTCCGTGTCCCCCGGGCCTCCTTCCTCGCCGTCCAACTCCTCTTCCTCCTCCTCGCCGGCACCCCCGCCCATCACGCCAAGGAGCAAACTGTCCTTCAGTCTGCACACGGTCTCCAGTAAGAATGAAAGAGTAATATTAGCCGTATTCCTGTGCATCCAGAAAGTATTCACAGCGCTTCACTTTTCCCCACATTTGGTTACGTTACAGCCTAATTAATTTTTGTCCTCAAAATTCTGCAGACAACACCCCATAATGACAATGTGAAATCACATGCACATAACTATTCATAACATTTGCTCAATACTTTGTTGTGGCATTGTATTCAAAAAGACGTGAGGCTGGAATTGATGCCTAAAGTGCATCAACAAAGGCTGTAAATCAGGGGTCCCCAAACTTTTTGACTCGGGGGGGGGGGGGGCCCGGCGCGAGTGCAATGATGTCACGTTGTCGATGGGAAAATGCATTTTTAGACTGGATGATTTGCCTGAGCGGCGAGGAGACACCGAGAGTAACAAGCGGTGGAAAATGGATTAGAAAGGACAGATTTTAAAAAATAATAAATATATATATATGTATTATTTTATTTTTTATTTTTTTAAACTTGAGACTTAGACAACTTAGACAAACTTTATAGATCCACAAGGGAAATTGTTCCACACAGTAGCTCAGTTACAAAGGATGGAAAGGATAATGCAGGTATAAAGTAGTAGCAATATAAAATATAACATATGTAATATTTACATATTATATATACAGTATATAATATATACTGATATATTATATTACATTATATTTTTATATAATATATACAATATATAACAAATCCCAATTACCAAGTACAGTATTACAGTACCGTATTTTTCGGACTGTAAGTCGCAGTTTTTTTCATAGTTTGGCCGGGGGTGCGACTTATACTCAGGAGCGACTTAAGAGTGAAATGATGAACACATTACCGTAAGATATCAAATAATATTATTGATCTCATTCACGTAAGAGACTAGACGTATAAGATTTCATGGGATTTAGCGATTAGGAGTGACAGATTGTTTGGTAAACTTATAGCATGTTCTATATCAGGGGTCACCAACGCGGTGCCCGCGGGCACCAGGTAGCCCGTAAGGACCAGATGAGTAGCCCGCTGGCCTGTTCTAAAAATAGCTCAAATAGCAGCACTTACCAGTGAGCTGCCTCTATTTTTTAAATGTTATTTATTTACTAGCAAGCTGGTCTCGCTTTGCCCGACATTTTTAATTCGAAGAGAGACAAAACTCAAAAAGAATTTGAAAATCCAAGAAAATATTTTAAAGACTTGGTCTTCACTTGTTTAAATAAATTCATTAATTTTTTTACTTTGCTTGTTATAACTTTCAGAAAGACAGTTTTAGAGAAAAAATACAACCTTAAAAATTATTTTAGGATTTTTAAACACATATACCTTTTTACCTTTTAAATTCCTTCCTCCTCTTTCCTGACAATTTAAATCAATGTTCAAGTAATTTATTTTTTTTAATTGTAAAGAATAATAAATAAATTTTAATTTAATTCTTCATTTTAGCTTCTGTTTTTTCGACGAAGAGTATTTGTGAAATATTTCTTCAAACTTATTATGATTAAAATTTAAAAAAAATATTCTGGCAAATCTAGAAAATCTGTAGAATCAAATTTAAATCTTATTTCAAAGTCTTTTGAATTTATTTAAAAAATGTTGTTCTGGAAAATCTAGAAGAAATAATGATTTGTCTTTGTTAGAAATATAGCTTGGTCCAATTTGTTATATATTCTAACAAAGTGCAGACTGGATTTTAACCTATATAAAACATGTCATCAAAATTCTAAAATTAATCTTAATCAGGAAAAATTACTAATGATGTTCCATAAATTCTTTTTTTAAGTTTTTCTCTTCTTTTTTTCGGTTGAATTTTAAAGTGTTAAATTGAAGATAAACTATGTTTCAAAATGTAATTGTCATTTTTTTCGTGTTTTCTCCTCTTTTAAACTGTTCAATTAAGTGTAAATATCATTAATTATTAATAATAACATAGAGTTAAAGGTAAATTGAGCAAATTGGCTATTTCTGGCAATTTATTGAAGTGTGTATCAAACTGGTAGCCCTTCGCATTAATCACTACCCAAGAAGTAGCTCTTGCTTTCAAAAAGGTTGGTGACCCCTGATCTATATGTTATAGTTATTTGAATGACTCTTACCATAATATGTTACATTAACATACCAGGCACGTTCTCAGTTGGTTATTTATGCCTCATATAACGTACACTTATTCAGCCTGTTGTTCACTATTCTTTAGACATTTTAAATTGCCTTTCTAATGTCTATTCTTGCTGTTGGCTTTTATCAAATACATTTCCCCCCAAAAATGCGACTTATACTCCAGTGCGACTTATATATGTTTTTTTCCTTCTTTATTATGCATTTTCGGCCGGTGCAATTTATACTCCGGTGTGACTTATACTCTGAAAAATACAGTATATGTAACAGCTGCAGAGAGAGTAGACTTCCCGCAGGCCGGATTTTGGACGCTGGCGGGCCGTAGTTTGGGGACCCCTGCTGTAAATACTAATGAAATGTTATTTTTAGTTGTAATAAAGTAGCAAAATTTAAAAATAAAAATAAAAAGCAGAGATGTCCGATAATGGCGTTTTTGCCCATATTCCGATATTGTCCAACTCTTAATTACCGATTCCGATATCAACCGATACGATATATACAGTCGTGGAATTAACACATTATTATGCCTAATTTTGTTGTGATGCCCCGCTGGATGCATTAAATAATGTAACAAGGTTTTCCAAAATAAATCAACTCAAGTTATGGAAAAAAAAAATGCCAACATGGCACTGCCATATTTATTATTGAAGTCACAAAGTGCATTATTTTCTTTAACTTGCCTCAAAACAGCAGCTTGGAATTTGGGACATGCTCTCCCTGAGAGAGCATAAGGAGGTTGAGGTGGGCGGGGTTGGGGGGGTCGGGGTTGAGTTGGGAAGGGGTTAGCGGGGGGTGTATATTGTAGCGTCCCGGAAGAGTTAGTGCTGCAAGGGGTTCTGGGTATTTGTTGTGTTGTGTTACGGTGCGGATGTTCTCCCGGAATGTGTTTGTCATTCTTGTTTGGTGTGGGTTCACAGTGTGGCGCATATTTGTAACAGTGTTAAAGTTGTTTATACGGGCACCCTCAGTGTGACCTGTATGGCTGTTGACCAAGTATGCCTTGCATTCACTTGTGTGTGTGAAAAGCCGTAGATATTATGTGACTGGGCCGGCACGCAAAGGCAGTGCCTTTAAGGTTTATTGGCGCTCTGTACTTCTCCCTACGGCCGTGTACACAGCGGCGTTTTAAAAAGTCATACATTTTACTTTTTTTTAAACCGATACTACGGAGCCCCTAAAGGGACATGGGGGGGAAAAAATTATTATTATTATTTTTATTTATTTATTTTTTTTAAGACATGTATTTCGTGCGCACGAGAAACCTTTTATAAAGTTATAAAAACAAACAATTTATAATTTTTATTTTTATTTTTATTTTTTTAGACATGTATCTCGTGCGCACAAGAAACTATCTTGTGCGCAAGAGATATACGTATGTCTAAAAATTTAAAATTTTAAAAAATTATAAAAAAAAATATTCCCCCATGTCCCTTTAGGGCAGGGGTCACCAACGCGGTGCCCGCAGGCACCAGGTAGCCCGTAAGGACCAGATGAGTAGCCCGCTGGCCTGTTCTAAAAATAGCTCAAATAGCAGCACTTACCAGTGAGCTGCCTCTATTTTTTAAATTGTATTTATTTACTAGCAAGCTGGTCTCGCTTTGCCCGACATTTTTAATTCTAAGAGAGACAAAACTCAAATAGAATTTGAAAATCCAAGAAAATATTTTAAAGACTTGGTCTTCACTTGTTTAAATAAATTCATATATTTTTTTACTTTGCTTCTTATAACTTTCAGAAAGACAATTTTAGAGAAAAAATACAACCTTAAAAATTATTTTAGGATTTTTAAACACATATACCTTTTTACCTTTTGAATTCCTTCCTCTTCTTTCCTGACTATTTAAATCAATGTTTAAGTAAATTAATTTTTTTTATTGTAAAGAATAATAAATACATTTGAATTTAATTCTTCATTTTAGCTTCTGTTTTTTCGACGAAGAATATTTGTGAAATATTTCTTCAAACTTATTATTATTAAAATTCAAAAAAATTATTCTGGCAAATCTAGAAAATCTGTAGAATCAAATTTAAATCTTATTTCAAGGTCTTTGGAATTTCTTTTAAAATTTTTGTTCTGGAAAATCTAGAAGAAATAATGATTTGTCTTTGTTAGAAATATAGCTTGGTCCAATTTGTTATATATTCTAACAAAGTGTAAATTGGATTTTAACCTATTTAAAACATGTCATCAAAATTCTAAAATTAATCTTAATCAGGAAAAATTACTAATGATGTTCCATAAATTCTTTTTTTAAGTTTTTCTCTTCTTTTTTTCGGTTGAATTTTGAATTTTAAAGAGTCGAAATTGAAGATAAACTATGTTTCAAAATTTAATTGTCATTTTTTTCGTGTTTTCTCCTCTTTTAAACCGTTCAATTAAGTGTAAATATCATTAATTATTAATAATAACAGAGTTAAAGGTAAATTGAGCAAATTGGCTATTTCTGGCAATTTATTGAAGTGTGTATCAAACTGGTAGCCCTTCGCATTAATCACTACCCAAGAAGTAGCTCTTGCTTTCAAAAAGGTTGGTGACCCCTGCTTTAGGGGCTCCGTACGATGCCGATAATTTCCGATATTACATTTTAAAGCATTTATCGGCCGATAATATCGGGTTGCCGATATTATCGGACATCTCAAATAAAAACCTTTCCACATTGTCATTATGGGGAATTGTGTGTAGAATTTTGAGGACAAAAATGAATGTCCTACATTCTGGAATAAGGCTGTAAGATAACAAAATGTGGAGAAATTGAAGCGCCGTGAAAACTTTCTAGATGCACTGTATACCGTGCACATCCATCCATCCATCCATTTTCTACCGCTTCACGTAATTATTGTTTTGGTAATTACGTGATTGTTTGCTTATTTACGTGTCATATTTTTACCCAAAAAAAAATTGAGCAAAGGCTTCTGAATATGAATATTGCCAACTAGAAAATAGAACACCTGTTTTAAAGCAAATGTGCAAAATGTCGCCGCCCTGCTGGTTGATAAAAGTGTGCTCCCCCTTCTTCCAGATCTGGAGTTGAACGGGATTGGTTGCGCCGACAAGGCGGAAATCCCTCCTCCGCTTCCCGTCAAAGGCAGCACGGCCGACTACGGCAACCTGCTGGATAATCAAGACCTGAGCGCTCCCTCCACGCCTCCGCCGCCCCCGCCGCATCAACGGGTATGTTTTCCTTCTATTAGGATGAATGAATAGCAACACACTAAACTAATGTGGGGCTAAAGTACAACTCGCCACCAAGCGTCCGCCGCCGCCGCCGCCCACTGTTATTTATTCTCGGACGGTCCAGCGCTCCTTTCGTGATTGATGGCGTGATTACTTCAGCGCCGGCAATCCATCAGCAGCACCTCACCGCCGTTAATCAGAAGCTTGGCCCTCACCTCGCCGCCATGTTAAGTCATCTTATCAATCCAACGCCACACTGGTTGTTAGCGTGGCTGAGGGCGAGCTAACGGAGATAGTCTTCTCGTTGATTGACAGCAGGGGCAGGAAGTTTTTTTTTATTATCTGGATTGGATTTAAATAGCATGTAAACATAGGGATGATGTTTGATAAGAAATTATCGAGTTCGAGCCCATTATCGAATCCTCTTATCGAACCGATTCCTTATCGATTCCAGATAGGTTGTTGTGTATGGAAAAAAACACAATATTTGGTTTAACAAAAGCTCACTTGTATTTTGTAAGAAAAAAATAACAATAATAAATAAATAAATATTGACTGTTACCCCCTTTAAAAAAATTTAAAAACATATTGACTGTTGTTACTCAAAGTATATTAAGTGAGATTTTTCAGAAAAACAAATATATACAGTAACACAAAAACAACCTGTCTCTGTGATCACTATAGGTGTATACATAATAATATAGTGTTAAATAAAATCAGTCCCTTGGGCACAAAACTGAAAATAATACAGCTCTCCAAAAAGTGCACTTCTGCTGCTATTGGAACATACTAACTACACACACTATGACACTAAGAACACCACAGTCATCAATCAACAATTCTTACATGAGAGCGAAGCCTGGCAATAATTGCATATTGCCTGTTCTGCCCTCACTATACGTGTTGAGGTTATGCAGCTTGGCAGACAGCTAACAAACAATCCAAGACGTCTGATAAAGTTCCAAAGCAGATTAATCCATTTAGGCTCTTTATTGTTGTTGATCTTGCTTTGTCTTTTCCTATCTTTACTTTTGTCTTGCACTGGACTGTTATTTATTTATTTATTTATTTTAAACTGAAATACACACAATGACAAATGTATAAGCTAACATACTGAAATGTAATACACAATATGTGAATATTAGCTTCACACAAATATACAGTACTATCATCAAACAAATACTTCTGAGTGTTGAAACTATTTCGATGGTGGAAATACACGACTGGCAGCCATTTTAAGTCCTCAAAACATCCACAAAAGTTGTTTTTCAATAGACATCTTACTATCAAATTGAAACACTTTCCACCTTAATATTGAGTTACATAAACAAGTTAAACAGTTTACTTACAGACTTATCTTTTCCACGGCTTGTAAGAGCTAACTCAACTTGTCTACTTCTCAATTGTCTCATGAACTGAACTGACTCGCCAACCCGGAAGTGCCCAAACTAATGACGCGTAGTATTTTCATATCGCCACAAGGTGTCAGTAAGAGTCTACAATCAAATGGGCATAACATTGCGTCCCACAGGGCATTTACCGTGGGAAGGGATTCGTTCTCAGGGATTCGAATAAAGAACCAACTCTTTTTCTTTACTATAGTGGTCTCGATAACGGCTACCGGTTCTCAAAAAGGGATTCGAGTCCGAGGACTCGGTTCTTTTCTTATCGAACAACCGGGAAAACCGGTTTCGAGCATCATCCCTATGTAAACATCTCTGACAATGAGTCAAGAAACAGCCAAATATAGTATGTCAAAGCAAGAACCCTATAGATTATTTTTTTTACTCGACGTTAAAGGTCAAATTAGCTTCTTGCACAATCGCTATTTACTATTTTCTTAAGTCAGAGCAAGCACATTATTGATTTTTGACTCATGTCAGAGGTCAACACAGTTAATTGGACCGGTTCCTGGACCAGCCATAACTATTTGTTTTTTGGTGGTTTTTTTGTATATATATTTTCACTGTTTACGCCCAAGAACACTGTTTATTTTGTTTAACACAAGACATTTGATGACACTATTGATTTTTGCTTTTAAACTGAAAATGGCCATAATTAGGCTGACGGTGTTGTGGAGCAAGAACACTATACATTTTGATAGATGGCCGAGATCTTGTGACGTTACGCCGCACCTTTTGGCCTTTTATGAGCCACAATTGTCATCTCTATTCTTCTTTTGCCTTACTATGGGGGTGTCCAAACTTTTTCCACTGAGAGTCACGCACTCAAAAATTAAAGCATGCGTGGGCCTTAATTTAATTTATTTTAATTTTCAAAACCAATACTGTGTATTTATATTTTTGTACCTTTAGGGCTCCCCTTAAGTGTGTTCCCAGGGACCCAGAAGGGTTTCAGTCATAAAAATGGTAAAAACGTCAGGTCTATCTATAGATATAAAGTTTTTGTTGTTTTTTATGTTTTATGACCTTTTTGTCAAAATCCTGTTTTTATGGCAAAAACACAAGATGTGCCAGATTTTACCCAAAAAGATTTTAAAAGTGGAACATTTGATGTGAAGTAATAGGTCAATAATTCATAACAAAGATGATTTTTTATTTTTTATTTTTATTTTTTAACAATGACCATTTACAAAAAAACGGGGAAAAAACCCACAACATTTCTTGGGGACCCAGAAGGGCCCCACTCAAAATATAAGTCATCATTTATTTTGTTTTACTGTCAACTCTTATGTCTCTAGATCAGGGGTCACCAACGCGGTGCCCGCGGGCACCAGGTAGCCCGTAAGGACCAGATGAGTAGCCCGCTGGCCTGTTCTAAAAATAGCTCAAATAGCAGCACTTACCAGTGAGCTGCCTCGATTTTTTAAATTGTATTTATTTACTAGCAAGCTGGTCTCGCTTTGCCCGACATTTTTAATTCTAAGAGAGACAAAACTCAAATAGAATTTGAAAATCCAAGAAAATATTTTAAAGACTTGGTCTTCACTTGTTTAAATAAATTCTTTTTTTTTTTTTTTACTTTGCTTCTTATAACTTTCAGAAAAATAATTTTAGAGAAAAAATACAACCTTAAAAATGATTTTAGGATTTTTAAACACATATACATTTTTACCTTTTAAATTCCTTCCTCTTCTTTACTGACAGTTTAAATCAATGTTCAAGTAATTTTTTTTTTTTATTGTAAAGAATAATAAATACATTTTAATTTAATTCTTCATTTTAGCTTCTGTTTTATCGACGAAGAATATTTGTGAAATATTTCTTAAAATGTATTATGATTAAAATTCAAAAAAAAAATTATTCTGGAAAATCTAGAAAATCTGTAGAATCAAATTTAAATCTTATTTCAAAGTCTTTTGAATGTCTTTTAAAAATTTTGTTCTGGAAAATATACAAGAAATAATGATTTGTCTTTGTTAGAAATATAGCTTGGTCCAATTTGTTATATATTCTAACAAAGTGCAGATTGGATTTTAACCTATTTAAAACATGTCATCAAAATTCTGAAATTAATCTTAATCAGGAAAAATTACTAATGATGTTCCATAAATTATTTTTTTAATTTTTTCATAAAGATTCGAATTTGCTAGTTTTTCTCTTCTTTTTTTTCGGTTGAATTTTTAATTTTAAAGAGTCGAAATTGAAGATAAACTAAGTTTCAAAATGTAATTGTCATTTTTTTCGTGTTTTCTCCTCTTTTAAACCGTTCAATTAAGTGTAAATATAATTAATTATTAATAATAACATAGAGTTAAAGGTAAATTGAGCAAATTGGCTATTTCTGGCAATTTATTTAAGTGTGTATCAAAATGGTAGCCCTTTGCATTAATCACTACCTAAGAAGTAGCTCTTGCTTTCAAAAAGGTTGGTGACCCCTGCCCTAGATCAACTTCAGATCTGTTTGTCTATTATAAATGTTAATTATTTTTCATATATATATATATATATATATATATATATATATATATATATATATATATATAATATTTAAAAATATATATATATATTTTTTAAATATATATGTATATATATATATGTATATGTATATATATATGTATATATATGTGTATATATATATATATATATATATATATATATATATATATATATGTATATATATATATATATATATATATATATATATATATATATATATATATATATATAGTACAGGCCAAAAGTTTGGACACAACTTCTCATTTCAATGCTTTTTCTTTGTTTTCATGACTCTTTATATTGTAGATAGATCAGTGTGTTGCAAACTGAGCCGTTTAAAGTCCTGAATGGTTGTTTTATTCATTATTTTATTTTCAAATTTATTAGCCTGTGGAAAAAGTTAATGTTGATATTTACCTCAGAAGGCTGCAAATAAAAAAGAAGCATTGAATTTTTATTTAAATTGTGTTTGATATGCCATTGATATTTTTTTATTATTATTATTATTATTTGAAACTGGATTTTGCATGTCACTATAAAGTTATATAAGCCTTGCTTGTTCAATATTTAATGCAAAACTTGTTTGGGTCCCTATTAAAAAGGTTAATTTGTTCGACCTTGGCCCGCGGCTTTGTTCAGTTTTACATTTTGGCCCACTCTGTATTTGAGTTTGACACCCCTGCTCTACAATGCAAATAGTCATGAAAATAAAGAAAACGCATCGAATGAGAAGGTGTGTCCAAACTTTTGGCCTGTACTGTATATATTCAGAATGTGTGTCGGGCCCTTAAAGTATTAGTTACGGACCATAAATGGCCCCCGGGCCGCACTTTGGACACCCCTGCCTTAGAAGGACCGTCAGTGAGAGCACACTAATGATTTTTGAACAAGGTCAAATAAACAAGTTTGTCAATCTGGGGCCGTACTTATCAAGCTTCTTAGAATGACTCCTAAGAAGTCTGCTAAGAGTTGACTTAAGAGTAAATAAATTCTTCGCTGAAAGCCGCACTTAAAAGTTAGTTATCAAGCGTCTTACTCACACTTTCAGCGAAGTGTAGGACTGAATCTTAAGAGTCACACTCAGAGCTGAATTACGACATTACTATGTGCCGTAAACGGAATTTTAGGTGACGTCATTTCTGTGTCCGTAGAAATGACCAATCACGGAAGGGAATCCGTTGTCTAAGAATAAAGAAATATCTTGGAAATATTTAAGTGGACAATGGGAGTGTATATTTTGACAATAAACTACAAAATAATACAAAACAAACTAGTCCCCCGCCGGCACTCACGCTACCGCTCCCTCTCTTCTCTCGCCCACACACTCACTGACGTCACTCACCTCACGGCCACACACATACGCTACTGTCATAACATTTTCTTTCCGATTCATTAATTAGGCAACTAATTTGAAACTGGTGTGGGTGGCTCTATATATACTAGCCCACTGCAGCCACATGCAGAAATCAACATGGAATCGAAAAGTATTAAATCTGTGACAAAAATAATACCCGCTCTGTCTAAACCAGGGGTCACCAACCTTTTTGAAAGCAAGAGCTACTTCTTGGGTAGTGATTAATGCGAAGGGCTACCAGTTTGATACACACTTAAATAAATTGCCAGAAATAGCCAATTTGCTCAATTTACCTTTAACTCTGTTATTATTAATAATTAATGATATTTACACTTAATTGAACGGTTTAAAAGAGGAGAAAACATGAATTAATGACAATTAAATTTTGAAACATAGTTTATTTTCAATTTCGACTCTTTAAAATTCAAAATTCAACCGAAAAAAAGAAGAGAAAAACTTTTTAAAAAATTTATGGAACATCATAAGTAATTTTTCCTGATTAAGATTAATTTTAGAATTTTGATGACATGTTTTAAATAGGTTAAAATCCAATCTACACTTTTTTAGAATATATAACAAATTGGACCAAGCTATATTTCTAACAAAGACAAATCATTATTTCTTCTAGATTTTCCAAAACAAACATTTTAAAAGAAATTCAAAAGACTTTGAAATAAGATTTAAATTTGATTCTACAGATTTTCTAGATTTGCCGGAATAATTTTTTTGAATTTTAATCATAATAAGTTTGAAGAAATATTTCACAAATATTCTTCGTCTAAAAAACAGAAGCTAAAATGAAGAATTAAATTAAAATGTATTTATTATTCTTTACAATGTACTTGAACATTGATTTAAATTGTCAGGAAACAAAAGGAAGGAATTTAAGAGGTAAAAAGGTATATGTGTTTAAAAATCCTAAAATCTTTTTTAAGGTTGTATTTTTTCTCTAAAATTGTCTTTCTGAAAGTTATAAGAAGCAAAGTAAAAAAAAATAATGAATTTATTTAAACAAGTGAAGACCAAGTCTTTCAAATATTTTCTTGGATTTTCAAATTCTATTTGAGTTTTGTCTCTCTTAGAATTAAAAATGTCGGGCAAAGCGAGACCAGCTTGCTAGTAAATAAATACAATTTAAAAAATAGAGGCAGCTCACTGGTAAGTGCTGCTATTTGAGCTATTTTTAGAACTGGCCGGCGGGCTACTCATCTGGTCCTTACGGGCTACCTGGTGCCCGCGGGCACCGCGTTGGTGACCCCTGGTCTAAACGATACCGTTTGATCAGCTGCTCGTCATCAAACAAATCCAGAACATCGTTCCGCTCCCTGAACGTTGGCGCACGTCTCTCTCGCCTCAGTGCCATCCCCTGCTGGCAACTCCTAACCACTTAAGACACCTCTGAAGGTCTCTTAAATATCGTGGAGAGTAGGAGTGATTCTTAGACTTAAGAACGTTGATAAAAAGCTTTTATTCTTAAGTTTGAGAGTAGGACTAAATTTCGCAAATTCTCAGGACTTAAGTGTAAAATGGCACTCTAAGAAGCTTGATAAGTACGGCCCCTGCTCTCTTTACGGCGCTCAGCGAGAAAACAAGGAAGATCAGCAAGCATGCTGTTGATTTTGAACGCTTTCTAACATATGATGGCTGGAGTCTAATGTTCAATTGGTGTCTTCCTGCCATATTATTTAACCCGACGTTTGACGGTTCTAAAGTAAAAGGAGTATTTTGTCAATATTTTGTTGTTGTTTGTGTTAAGTTGTGTTTTCTGTTGGGACCTGTCGTCCAGCATTTACCGCCGCCGCTGCCCAGCAAGACGCCGCCGCCGCCCCCTCCCAAGACCACCAGGAAGCAGGCGTCCATCGATTCAGGGATTGTACAGTAAGCAAAGACGCTGACAAAAGGACGGGCGGAACGAGCGCCAAAACAAATCCCCCGCCCCCCCTCCCCCCCCTCCCTCCAGCCGACACATTCCCGCCTTGACAAGATGAATACCTCATTGCGGCCCCGCCCCCTTTTTCCTCCACATGATTTCTTTTGCGAGAGCAGCAGCCACGCAAATATCTCCACCTCATACAACGTAATCTCGCAGCATGTACAGAGGTTTGTAAATATGATTTTTTTTTTTGGTTTCTTTTAACGTTGTTAGCTCACCAGGCATTTTGTACCGAACATCGACAAAAAAAAGGGCGGTAGGACTTTTAGGAGTTTTTTTTTCTTGGTGGAAGTTTGGCGTGCACATTGTTGGCAACTAACATTTACTGCACCACATTCACTACTGACACCACGCATGAATAAACCTTCAAATGTATGGATTTTTAAACAAAAACGACGCTTGCTGATTCTTTATTTTTCACCGATCATCATGGAGTAAAGGCCTCACCTTTTCTCCTCCGAACATATTGCTGGGTATTGCGGCCAAACAGCTCCATTTTGGTTTCATCTGACCACAGAACTTTCCTCCAGAAGGTCTTATCTTTGTCCATGTGATGTCATGTGAATGTAAATAGGGTTGGTCATAAATAATTAGTAAATAATTTAAATATAATATGATAATTAGGGATGTCCGATAATGGCTTTTTGCCGATATCCGATATGCCGATATTGTCCAACTCTTTAATTACCGATACCGATATCAACCGATATATGCAGTCGTGGAATTAACACATTATTATGCCTAATTTGGACAACCAGGTATGGTGAAGATAAGGTACTTTTTAAAAAAAATGAATCAAATAAAATAAGATAAATAAATTAAAAACATTTTCTTGAATAAAAAAGAAAGTAAAACAATATAAAAACAGTTACATAGAAACTAGTAATGAATGAAAATGAGTAAAATGAAGTGTTAAAGGTTAGTACTATTAGTGGAGCAGCAGCACGCACAATCATGTGTGCTTACAGACTGTATCCCTTGCAGACTGTATTGATATATATTGATATATAATGTAGGAAGCAGAATATTAATAACAGAAAGAAACAACCCTTTTGTGTGAATGAGTGTAAATGGGGGAGGGAGGTTTTTTGGGTTGGTGCACTAATTGTAAGTGTATCTTGTGTTTTTTATGTGGATTTAAAAAAAAATAAAAAAAAATTAAAAAAAAGATACTGATAATAAAAAAAAACGATACCGATAATTTCCGATATTACATTTTAACGCATTTATCGGCCGATAATATCGGCAGACCGATATTATCGGACATCTCTAATAATAATTCATGGTTATATTTTGAAATTGCAATAATTTATAGAAAATGTTTATTTTTTTTAATTCTGACTTATTTAATGGTGATTGTTGTCAGTGAGCCGAAACAAAAAATGTAATGAAATGTATAAATACATTATGAAATATATGCTATTAAAACAATAGTTGGATTAAATAATTTCAATAAAATGTAATATTTTAAATGGATATTATTTAGATTTGAGTTCACGAATGGACAATTTTCTAAACTATTTCACATTACAATGACTATTTTTGATTATGTGTTTAATTTACTTAATGTGTTATTTAATGTTGTCCTCGTTGAAAATATTTGTTTTTAAATCAATTCAATTATTGCAATAATGTATTCATAATTTAAGGTTGTATTATTTAAAATTGAATTATTTATTCAATCATTTCACATTTTATTAATAGCTCATTTGAGGTATTTGTATTTAATATTGGCAAACTACACTTCCACTATTTATTAAATCTCTATTTTTTAAACGTGTCCAAACTATAAATAAAATAAGTGTGACGAATAAAATGTGTTATTTATATTTTTCTCTCTAGACCTAATTAGTTTGTATTATTGTGGGTGAGGGTCAAGATAAGTGTCCAATTAGTCACTAAACAGTTGTGGTTAATTGCACCCTTCCATGTGAGTGCTAATTACCCAATCAAATGCCTCCATTGTAAAAGAAAAGGGATAAAGTGCAAAGAAATGATGGTAAAATGTCACCGTTAGCTGGGAGTCACTTGTGCTTTCTCTCCGCTTGTGGCGCCGCTTAATTGAGAGGGTGTCTGCAGGAAGTGTGTGCGTGAGGGGGGGGGGTCCAGCAGGCGTCCCTCCGCAGGCCAAATGTATTTACAAGTTACACATTCTACCCGCGGCTCCTCTGTCATTTCTATAACAAGGTGTGTGTTTCCTCCTCCCTCCACTGCCAAACGTGCACGTTTGTCCTTTCGAATGTTTGCTTTGCCTTCTAGCAAGCGTGCTCACGTGAAACACCGACACCTGTCAATCAATCACATCTGATTGTTTGCGCTCCGAGACGCGACGCGTTGTTTCGAGTCGGTAAAACGCTGCACGGACGCTTTAAACGGCTGCCGAAAGGTGAGTTCATGTCATGTTCATAAGAGGGGTTTTTTTGCACTATTTTATGTATTTTTAACAGCTGCATGTTGCAATACCTTCAGTGTGCTGCAGCAAGGGTCTCCAAAATCCGGTTTGCATGAAACACATTAAAACATCACTAAAGAAGTGAATTATATTTATATAGCGCTTTTCTCTAGTGCAGGGGTCACCAACCTTTTTGAAAGCAAGAGCTACTTCTTGGGTAGTGATTAATGCGAAGGGCTACCAGTTTGATACACACTTCAATAAATTGCCAGAAATAGCCAATTTGCTCAATTTACCTTTAACTATGTTATTATTAATAATTAATGATATTTACACTTAATTGAACGGTTTAAAAGAGGAGAAAACACGAAAATAATGACAATTACATTTTGAAACATAGTTTATCTTCAATTTCGACTCTTTAAAATTCAAAATTCAACCGAAAAAAAGGAAGAGAAAAACTTAAAAAAAGAATTTATGGAACATCATTAGTAATTTTTTCTGATTAATATTAATTTTAGAATTTTGATGACATGTTTTAAATAGGTTAAAATCCAATCTACACTTTGTTAGAATATATAACAAATTGGACCAAGCTATATTTCTAACAAAGACAAATCATTATTTCTTCTAGATTTTCCAAAACAAACATTTTAAAATAAATTCAAAAGACTTTGAAATAAGATTTAAATTTGATTCTACAGATTTTCTAGATTTGCCAGAATCATTTTTATTTTATTTTAATCATAATAAGTTTGAAGAAATAATTCACAAATATTCTTCGTCTAAAAAACAGAAGCTAAAATGAAGAATTAAATTAAAATGTATTTATTATTCTTTACAATAAAAATAAAAAATGTACTTGAACATTGATTTAGATTGTCAGGAAAGAAAAGGAAGGAATTTAAAAGGTAAAAAGGTATATGTGTTTAAAAATCCTAAAATCATTTTTAAGGTTGTATTTTTTCTCTAAAATTGTCTTTCTGAAAGTTATAAGAAGCAAAGTAAAAAAAATAATGAATTTATTTAAACAAGTGAAGACCAAGTCTTTAAAATATTTTCTTGGATTTTCAAATTCTATTTGAGTTTTGTCTCTCTTAGAATTAAAAATGTCGGGCAAAGCGAGACCAGCTTGCTAGTAAATAAATAACATTTAAAAAATAGAGGCAGCTCACTGGTAAGTGCTGCTATTTGAGCTATTTTTAGAACAGGCCGGCAGGCTACTCATCTGGTCCTTACGGGCTACCTGGTGCCCGCGGGCACCGCGTTGGTGACCCCTGCTCTAGTGGCTCAAAGCGCTTTTACATAGTGAAACCCAATATCTAAGTTGCATTTAAACCAGTGTGGGTGGCACTGGGAGCAGGTGGGTAAAGTGTCTTGCCCAAGGACACAACGGCAGTGACTAGGATGGCGGAAGCGGGGATCGAACCTGGAACCCTCAAGTTGCTGGCACCGGCCACTCTACCAACCGAGCTATGCCGAGAATGTAAGTGTTAATTAACCCTTTAATACTATTTGCATGTTTCTTTGATGATATATTGTTGAAAATAGAAGTATTATGATTAACTTAGCCCATGTTAAAGAAAGCTAGTCTTAGTTCCAACAGATGTTGTATTCATCGTGTGCTCGCCCGGCCCGTCTGTCAAATTTCAAAAGCCAATGTGGCCCCTGAGGAGAAAAAATGTGTCTGGGGGCCAGTATATCTGACTTTATAGGAACACAAATACAAAACCTCACAATAATGTCTGACTGAATGCTAAAAATGTTATGACAAAATGCTTTTCCAAAGCCCGGTTTGCACCCTTTTTTCTGGCGACCACTCCTCCCACATTTTTCAACCGTTCCACCGTCAAAACATTCCTGTTAATTAGGACCAAAAAAACAAAAATTAGGACAAAAAAAAGTTCCCGGTTTTCCAGAAATTCCAGGATTTCTGTAATACCATTTCTCAATTCATGTTACTACTTCAACATTTCTCGACCGATTTGGAAAATTGTAACACCAACCATTTCAACTCATTCAGACCATTCAAGTTTTTTTTACCATTTTCCAAAAAAATTCCGCTTTTCCCAAATTTTTGGGAAATTCGTCAATTCGTCATTTGTCAATGTTCCACAATTCCCACATTTTTCACCTGATTCAAACCGTTCCACCTTCAACATATTCCACCATCTTGGAGTATCAAATAAGTATTTTTCCAAGTTCAAAGAAATTCCAGGATTTTCCAGAAATCCTGGTTTTCCAAAGCCCGGTTTCCACCCTTTTTTCTGGTGACTACTCCTCCCACATTTTTCATACCACTTCAACCGTTCCACCGTCAAAACATTCCTGTTAATTAGGACAAAAAAAACAACTTGTTTTATGAACTGGAAAAATTCCCAGTTTTACCAAAATTCCAGGAATTCCGTAATACCATTTCTCAATTCAACATGTTACTACTTCAACATTTCTCGACCGATTTGAAAAATTCCAACACCAACCATTTCAACTCACTCTGACTGTTCAAGTTTTTTTTTTTTTTTTACCATTTTCAAAAAAATTCCCGCCTTTCCCAAAATTCCCAAATTTTGAGGGAAATTCCCATTAAAATCAATGGGACATTCTTCAAAGTTCCACAATTCCCACATTTTTCACCTGATTCAAACTGTTCCAACTTCAAACTGTTTAGCCTGTTTGGGAATCGCTGGCTTTCCCTTGACAATCTTCAAAAATTCCCAGATTTCCCAGAATTCCAGGTTTTCCGGGACATTTTTCCCATTCAAAATGAATTGGCCATTTTTCAAACTTCCACCATTTCCACATTTTTCAACCTATTCAAACCATTCCACCTTCAACATATTCCACCATCTTGGAAAATCAAATAAGTATTTTTCCAAGTTCAAAGAAATTCCAGGATTTTCCAGAAATCCTGGTTTTCCAAAGCCCGGTTTCCACCCTTTTTTCTGGCGACTACTCCTCCCACATTTTTCATACCACTTCAACCGTTCCACCGTCCAAACATTCCTGTTAATTAGGACAAAAAAACCAAGTTGTTTTATGAACTGGAAAAATTCCCGGTTTTCCAGAAATTCCAGGAATTCTGTAATACCATTTCTCAATTCAACATGTTACTACTTCAACATTTCTCGACCATTTTGGAAAATTCCAACACCATTCAAGTTTTTTTTTTTACCATTTTCAAAAAAATTCCGCTTTTCCCAAATTTTTGGGAAATTCCCTTTGAAATCAGTGGGACATTTGTCAAAGTTCCACAATTCTCACATTTTTCACCTCATTCAAACAGTTCCAACTTCTAACTGTTCAGCCTATTTGGGAATCGCGGGCTTTTCCCTTGTCAAATTCCAAAAATTCCCAGATTTTCCAGAAATCCAGGTTTTCCGGGACATTTTTCCCATTCAAAATTAATTGGCCATTTTTCAAACTTTCATCAATTCCACATTTTTCAACCTATTCATACCATTCCACCTTCAACACATTCCACCATCTTGGAAGTTTAAACTACTACTTTTCCAAGTTCAAAGAAATTCCCTATTTCCACCCTTTTTTCTGGCGACTACTCCTCCCACATTTTTCAACCAACTTCAACCGTTCCACCGTCAAATCATTCCTCTTAATTAGGACAAAAAACAAGGTTGTTTTTTGGAAAAAATTCCCGGTTTTCCCAAAATTCCAGGAATTCTGTAATACCATTTCTCAATTCAATCAATCAATCAATCAATGTTTATTTATATAGCCCTAAATCACAAGTGTCTCAAAGGGCTGTACAAGCCACAACGACATCCTCGGTACAGAGCCCACATTCAACATGTTACTACTTCAACATTTCTCGACCGATTTGAAAAATTCCAACACCAACCATTTCAACTCATTCTGACCGTTCAAGTTTTTTGTTTTTTTTACCATTTTCAAAAAAATTCCCGCCTTTCCCAAAATTCCCAAATTTTGAGGGAAATTCCCATTAAAATCAATGGGACATTCTTCAAAGTTCCACAACTCCCACATTTTTCATTTGATTCAAACTGTTCCAACTTCAAACTGTTTAGCCTGTTCGGGAATCGCTGGCTTTCCCTTGACAATCTTCAAAAATTCCCAGATTTCCCAGAATTCCAGGTTTTCCTGGACATTTTTCCCATTCAAAATGAATTGGCCATTTTTCAAACTTCCACCATTTCCACATTTTTCAACCTATTCAAACCATTCCACCTTCAACATATTCCACCATCTTGGAAAATCAAATAAGTATTATTCCAAGTTCAAAGAAATTCCAGGATTTTCCAGAAATCACGGTTTTCCAAAGCCCGGTTTCCACCCTTTTTTCTGGCGACTACTCCTCCCACATTTTTCATACCACTTCAACCGTTCCACCGTCCAAACATTCCTGTTAATTAGGACAAAAAAACCAAGTTGTTTTATGAACTGGAAAAATTCCCGGTTTTCCAGAAATTCCAGGAATTCTGTAATACCATTTCTCAATTCAACATGTTACTACTTCAACATTTCTCGACCATTTTGGAAAATTCCAACACCATTCAAGTTTTTTTTTTACCATTTTCAAAAAAAATTCCGCTTTTCCCAAATTTTTGGGAAATTCCCTTTGAAATCAGTGGGACATTTGTCAAAGTTCCACAATTCTCACATTTTTCACCTCATTCAAACAGTTCCAACTTCTAACTGTTCAGCCTATTTGGGAATCGCGGGCTTTTCCCTTGTCAAATTCCAAAAATTCCCAGATTTCCCAGAATTCCAGGTTTTCCGGGACATTTTTCCCATTCAAAATTAATTGGCCATTTTTCAAACTTTCATCAATTCCACATTTTTCAACCTATTCATACCATTCCACCTTCAACACATTCCACCATCTTGGAAGTTTAAACTACTACTTTTCCAAGTTCAAAGAAATTCCCTATTTCCACCCTTTTATCTGGCGACTACTCCTCCCACATTTTTCAACCAACTTCAACCGTTCCACCGTCAAATCATTCCTCTTAATTAGGACAAAAAACAAGGTTGTTTTTTGGAAAAAATTCCCGGTTTTCCCAAAATTCCAGGAATTCTGTAATACCATTTCTCAATTCAACATGTTACTACTTCAACATTTCTCGACCGATTTGAAAAATTCCAACACCAACCATTTCAACTCATTCTGACCGTTCAAGTTTTTTTTTGTTTTTTTTTACCATTTTCAAAAAAATTCCCGCCTTTCCCAAAATTCCCAAATTTTGAGGGAAATTCCCATTAAAATCAATGGGACATTCTTCAAAGTTCCACAACTCCCACATTTTTCATTTGATTCAAACTGTTCCAACTTCAAACTGTTTAGCCTGTTCAGGAATCGCGGGCTTTCCCTTGACAAATTCCAAAAATTCCCAGAATTCCAGGTTTTCCGGGACATTTTTCCCATTCCAAATGAATAGGCTACTTTTCAAACTTCCACAGTTTTTAACCGATTTAAACCATTGCACCTTCAACATATTCCACCATCTTGGAAAATCAAGCTACTCTTTTTTTCAAGTTCCAAAAAATTCCAGGATTTTCCAGAATTCCTGGTTTTCCAAAGCCCTATTTCCACCCTTTTTTCGGGCGACTACTCCTTCCACATTTTTCAACCGTTCCACCGTCAAAACATTCCTGTTAATTAGGACAAAAAAAACAAGTTGTTTTATGAACTGGAAAAATTCCCGGTTTTCCAGGAATTCTGTAATACCTTTTCCCAATTCAACATGTTACTACTTCAACATTTCTCGACCGATTTGGAAAATTCCAACACCATTGAAGTTTTTTTTTTACCTTTTTAAAAAAAAATCAGCTTTTCCCAAATTTTTGGGAAATTCCCTTTGAAATCAATGGGACATTTGTTAAAGTTCCACAATTCCCACATTTTTCACCTGATTCAAACCGTTCCAACTTCAAACTGTTCAACCTATTTGGGAATCGCGGGCTTTCCCTTGTCAAATTACAAAAATTCCCAGTTTTCCCAGAATTCCAGGTTTTCCGGGACATTTTTCCCTTTCAAAATGAATTGGCCATTTTTCAAACTTCCACCATTTCCACATTTTTCAACCTATTCTAACCATTCCACCTTCAACATATTCCACCATCTTGGAAATTCAAAGAAGTATTTTTCCAAGTTCAAAGAAATTCCAGGATTTTCCAGAAATCCTGGTTTTCCAAAACCCGGTTTCCACCCTTTTTTCTGGCGACTACTCCTCCCACATTTTTCATACCACTTCAACCGTTCCACCGTCAAAACATTCCTGTTAATTAGGACAAAAAAAACCAACTTGTTTTATGAACTGGAAAAATTCCCAGTTTTACCAAAATTCCAGGAATTCCGTAATACCATTTCTCAATTCAATATGTTACTACTTCAACATTTCTCCACCGATTTGGAAAATTCCAACCCCAACTCATTCAGACCATTCAAGTTTTGTTTACCATTTTAAAAAAAAATCCCGCCTTTCAGAAATTCCCAAATTTTGGGAGAAATTCCCATTGAAATAAATGGGACATTCTTCAAAGTTCCACAACTCCCACATTTTTCATCTGATTCAAACGGTTCCAACTTCAAACTGTTCCGCCTATTTGGAAATTGCGTGCTCTACTTCAACAATTCTAAAAAAAAAAAAGTCAGTTCAACTTCAGCATTGGAGCGTTCACACGCAATTCCTTCAGGAATTGCCTCATCTAGTTAAATAAGCTTTTGTGTTTACTTGCTAAAAAAAAACACGTTCATTTCTATTATGTCAAAGAATTGCATCAGGACTCGATATTGGCTCTGATCTGAGGCCGAAAAATGTCAGACGAGACATGCCTGTATTATTAAAAGTTAAAATGTGAAGACACTCGCCTCCCAGACCCTCCAAAGAGGAGAGCGAGTACACTTTTTGTTGTCGTTCAAAGTTAACTTTGTGGAAAAAATGTGTGGCGAATAATACTCACCATCACGGCCATGACCACTCTCGGGGTCCTGGCTGCTCAGTCCAATATGGCCGGATTGTGAAGAGACTTGCCTCCCAGGCACATCACATTTAAGGGTGAGTATTTGTTTCTTATGTTTGCGGTAAAGATTGATAGTGCATCATTTACTGACCAATGAAGGAAATGTTATGAGAAGCAGCAACAAAAGTTATTACTTATTTACTTCATTAGTACTCCATCCATTTTCTACCGCTTGTCCCTTTTGGGGAGAGAGGGGCGCTCTTCAAAAGCTTTGTGGTAGTTTTTGCCAAATCAAAACAGCAGCGTGGCTGTAGTTACACTTTTCAACCAGCAGGCGGAGCCAAAGGACAGCAGGGGCTCGCCAAAGAAATAAAGTACACAAGAAGGAAAAACGTGAGAGAGAAAAAAAATCAGTAAGGAAGAAAATCAAGTTTTATTAAAAAAAATGTTCTTGTTGCTAGGAAACCACAAGATGGAGATAAGGGTGGGTGGGGTTTACTTGGTCCCTCAATTGGAAATAAAACTAATGAGAAAATGTTCCCTGGTGTGTCGTATGAGATATGCCACCAGAGGGCGCTGTAGCACAAGTGTGGCAGCAAGTAGGTAAAATTCAATTCCTGTCTCTCTTCCTTATTTGGTCATCGCCAAAGGGGCTGTATGTTTAAAGCAACAGTGCCCTCTTGTGGATCAAGCATTTTTTACACTTATGTGGCTCATTATAAATGCAGTTTGAAGTAAGTGCGTACTACACTTTGAAGTCACGTGTTGTAATCTTACACAAATAAAAACATCTTTTTGATGCAGATAGAGAGGCGATGACATCGCTGGAGGTTCTGCTTTTTTCAGGTACAGTATTTATTTACACGCTAGTAATTATTTATTTGTTTAAAGATTGTATACTGCTTAAAACATTTCAACATATCCGTTTTGGTTGACATGTGTGATTTTTACACAATTTTTGCCACTTGTGTGACTTTTACACAAATATTTAAAAAATATATTTGGCAAGCATTTTTTAAAGTGTTTTTTTTTTTACTTAACTAAATAGTTGATATTTTCTTCACCAATTAAAAAAAAAGTGTAAAGAAAAATGTTTTTAATATATAGACACATTATGTAAGGATTTAAAGTTGCCTAAAAAATGTTTACTATTAATGATTATTACACTTTTTTATTGTCTAAATATTTAATGTTAAATAATTAAATGTATAATGTATTAATAATTACAAAACATGTATTATCAATGATTATATTATTTTTTTAAATAAAAGTTAAAAACATTTTTTAAAGTTAAACACGCTAAATAAAAAATAAAAAATTACTAGCGTATGAATTGGCCAAAATGAAATTCATTCATAAAATAGAGAATAATAAATGCCATAATTGATCAAATACAGGCTTTAACATTTTAAACCAATAGGGGTTTCTGTTTATAAACTAAATGTATAATAATGCAGGAATGGCAGTTTTTGTTGCCATTTATGTGACTTTTACACAAATATTAAAAAATATATTTGGCAAGCTTTTTTTTTAATTAACTAAATATAGTTGATCTCTTCTTCTCCAATTGAAAAAAGTGTAAAGAAAAATGTTTTTAATATATAGGCATCATTCTGTAAGGATTTAAAATTGCCTAAAAAATATTTACTATTAATTATTATTACACTTTTTTATTGTCTGAATATTTAATATTAAATAATAACATTTATTTTATAATGTTTAAACTAAATGTATATTAATGCATGAATGGCAGTTTTTTTGCCATTTATGTGACTTTTTCACGAATATTTAAATATATATTTGGCAAGCATTTTTTAAGTTGTTTTTTTTACTTAACTAAATATAGTTGATCTCTTCTTCACCAATTAAAATGAGTGTAAAGAAAACTATTTTAATATATAGACACATCATTCTGTAAGGATTTAAAATTGCCTAAAAAAATGTACAATTAATGATTATTACACTTTTTTATTGTCTAAATATTTAATGTTAAATAATTAAATGTATTTTATAGTGTATTAATAATTACAAAATATTTATTATCAATGATTATATTATTTTTTTAAATAAAAGTTTAAAATAAGTTTTAAAGTTAAACACGCTAAATAAAAAATTAATAGTATATAAATTGGCCAAAATTAAATTAATTCATAAAATACAGAATAATAAATGCCATAATTTATCAAATACAGGCTTTTTAATATATAGACCTTTCATTATGTAAGGATTTAAAATTCCCTAAAAAGATTTACTACTAATGACTATTACACTTTTTTATTGTCTATATTTATATATATATATATATATATATATATATATATATATATATATATATATATATATATATATATATATATATATATATATATATATATATATATATATATATATATATTGTTTATATTTATTTATTTATAAATATTTTATGTTAGATAATTAAATGTATTTTTTATAATGTATTAATAATTAGAAAATATTTACTATCAATTACTTTATTTTTATTTTTATATAGTTAAATACTGTAAATAAAAAAATACTGGTATATAAATTGGCCAAAATTAAATTAATTCATAAAATACAGAATAATAAATGCCATAATTGATCAAATACAGGCTTTTTAATATATAGACCCTTCATTATGTAAGGATTTAAAATTCCCTAAAAAGATTTACTATTAATGACTATTACACTTATTTATTGTCTATATTTATTTATTTTTATATATATATATATATATATATATATATATATATATATATATATATATATATATATATATATATATATATATATATATATATATATATATATATATATATATATATATATATATATATATATTTATTGTTTATATTTATTTATTTATAAATATTTAATGTTAGATAATTAAATGTATTTTTATAATGTATTAATAATTAGAAAATATTTACTATCAATTACTTTATTTTTATTTTTATATAGTTAAATACTGTAAATAAAAAAATACTGGTATATAAATTGGCCAAAATTAAATTAATTCATAAAATAGAGAATAATAAATGCCAAAATTCATCAAATACAGTCTTTGATAATTAAACTAATAAGTGGTTCTGTTTATAAACTAAATGTATATTAATGCAAGAATGGTAGTTTTTGTTGCCAAAATAGCTGAAATGACACAAAGTGTAAACGTGCTTGTCTGCTAATTAGATGTCAGCACAAATTAACACCTGAGGAACACACACACACACACACACACACACGCACACGAGTGTTTGTAAAAATCAGAGGGGTCGTTTTATGAGAGGACTGGTGTGCTGGGAGGCCACAGGGAGGTTAGATTCTCACCTGTGGAGTTTTGGGATTCACTTGATCCTCTCAGGGGGGAAGACAAGCAGCAAGGAAGGATGACAGGACAACAATGGAGGATTACCTCTGCCTTGTTGTGACCTGTTTGACATCTGTCAACTTATATAGCTGTCAGGTTACATTGCTCACCTTCTTACACAACATTATGATCAATAAAAAGGTTTTGTAGGCTACAAAAGGATGGTACCCACAAAGTGTCTGCTTTTGTACCCTCTTAAAGTCCCACCACCTTAAGGTAATACTTCAGTGTGCACATGGTCGAAAGTATCGGGTCGTTGTTGTTGTGTCTCAGTGAAACTTGCTCTGAATACAACTCATTATTGTAATTAATTGGGCTGTAATCAACATTTGAAGAAAAGCAGTGATCAATGTCAGCTTTAACTTTGTCCTTACTTGTCAGGACATAATATTTACCTGACATGTTTGACTCATTTATCCCATAATTACCTTTGAAAAGGTGAGGTAATCACCCACAAAAAGTACATAATATGGCTATAATATATGTTTATTGTGCCAAGTTACCAATAGGTTTTACTCATATGCTGTAGATCAGGGGTCACCAACGTGGTGCCCGCGGGCACCAGGTAGCCCGTAAGGACCAGATGAGTAGCCCGCCGGCCTGTTCTAAAAATAGCTCAAATAGCAGCACTTACCAGTGAGCTGCCTTTATTTTTTAAATTGTATTTATTTACTAGCAAGCTGGTCTCGCTTTGCCTGACATTTTTAATTCTAAGAGAGACAAAACTCAAATAGAATGTGAAAATCCAAGAAAATATTTTAAAGACTTGGTCTTCACTTGTTTAAATAAATTCATAATTTGTTTTACTTTGCTTCTTATAACTTTCAGAAAGACAAATTTAGAGAAAAAATACAACCTTAAAAATGATTTTAGGATTTTTAAACACATATACCTTTTTACCTTTTAAATTCCTTCCTCTTCTTTCCTGACAATTTAAATCAATGTTCAAGTAAATGTATTTTTTTTATTGTAAAGAATAATAAATAAATTGTAATTTAATTCGTAATTTTAGCTTCTGTTTTTTCGACGAAGAATATTTGTGAAATATTTCTTCAAACTTATTATGATTAAAATTCAAAAAAATTATTCTGGCAAATCTAGAAAATCTGTAGAATCAAATTTAAATCTTATTTCAAAGTCTTTTGAATTTATTTTAAAAATGTTGTTCTGGAAAATCTGGAAGAAATAATGATTTGTCTTTGTTAGAAATATAGCTTGGTCCAATTTGTTATATATTCTAACAAAGTGTAGATTGGGTTTTAACCTATTTAAAACATGTCATCAAAATTATAAAATTAATCTTAATCAGGAAAAATTACTAATGATGTTCCATAAATTATTTTTTTAAGTTTTTGTCTTCTTTTTTTCGGTTGAATTTAGAATTTTAAAGATAAACTATGTTTCAAAATTTAATTGTCATTTTTTTTGTGTTTTCTCCTCTTTTAGACCGTTCAATTAAGTGTAAATATCATTAATTATTAATAATAACATAGAGTTAAAGGTAAATTGAGCAAATTGGCTATTTCTGGCAATTTATTTAAGTGTGTATCAAAATGGTAGCCCTTTGCATTAATCACTACCCAAGAAGTAGCTCTTGCTTTCAAAAAGGTTGCTGACCCCTGCTGTAGATTGTGTTTCAAATGCATACAAAACAGCAGCTTAAATGTGTCCAAACATTTTCCATTGAGGACTGACAAATCAAAAGTTTGCGGGAGCCATTGCAATATACTTCTCAATCAAAAACAATACCATATTTACACATTTTTATTTTAAAAACAAAAACAGTCTGCATGCCAGCTTTGTGTTAACACCAATGATTATATATTGTTGATTTATTTGTTCATGTAAAATGTTTAAATGTTTATCAGAATAGTCAGAATCAGAATAGTTTTAGTTTTATTGCCATTGTTTGAGAACGGGTTCACAAACTAGGAATTTTTCTTGGTGCAGTCGTGCAACATAAAACACATATAACACAGATTTGGTAATAACAAGAGCTGTAACTGAGCTGAAATGAAATGAAATGATAAATGATTACAAGTGTTGACTATATATAGTAAAAGTGCACCTTATCCTCTCCCCTTTACTTTTATTTTTTTTAATGACAATTGATTGACAAGTGATTTTTTTTCTAACCCTTTAGAGCAAAACGTGTGTTTACTGTTTTATTTTTTAAGTATTTATTAAATTCCTAAATATTTTACAACTATCATTCTGTTTTTGTAATGATTTATTTGTTCATGTAAATTTTAAATAACTCCCTTTTAAAATGACTACAAGCGTTGAATATTTTTCTATTTGTATTTTTCTAAACTCATTTTAAGATCAGACAGTGCGTTTATTGTTTTATTTTTATTTGTATACATTTAATAAATTCTTAGATAAGTCAAAAATATACATCTAATTTTATTTGGATTTATTTGTTCTTGTAAAATGTTTAAATATTTATGAAATGATAAATGATTACAAGTGTTGACTATATATAGTAAAAGTGCACCTTATCCTCTCCCCTTTACATTTTTTTTAATGACAATTGATTGACAAGTGATTTTTTTTCTAACCCTTTAGAGCAAAAAGTGTGTTTACTGTTTTATTTTTTATCTATTTATTAAATTCCTAAATATTTTAGAACTATGTATCTGTTTTTATAATGATTTATTTGTTCATGTGAAATTTTAAATAACTCCCCTTTAAAATGACTAAAAGCGTTGACTATTTATGTATTTGGATTTTTCTAAACTCATTTAGATCAAAAAGTGTGTTTATTGTTTTACTTATTTTTTTATAAATTCAAAAAATTCTTAGACATGTCAAAAATATATATCTAATTCTATTTGGATTTATTTGTTAAATATCTCACTTTTTAGAACAAGTAAAGTGTTGACTACAGTAAAAGTGCAGCTCATTAGTTTTATCAGCTTTATTTTTTCCCCATTAGTGACTTTTTGACATTAAACATTTTGGAACTTTTTTTTAAATTTCTTTTAACGACAATTAAGTTATTGTTGTTTTTCAAAATTTTTCTAGATCAAAAAGTGTTTTTACTGTTTTATTTTGTATTTATTTATTTATGAAATATTTGTGAAAAATATATATTTCTGATTTTATTATTTATTTGTTCATGTGATATTTAAAATAACAATAACAATAAAATGACAACTGTTTACTATATTTTTTAAACTCATTTAGCTCAAAACTTGTGTTTATTGTTTTATAAATGTATTACATTCTTAAATATGTCAAAGTATATATATATATATATATATATATATATATATATATATATATATATATATATATATATATATATATATATATATATATATATATATATTTGATTTGTTTAATCTTAATCTTAAATCAACAAATAACTCCCTTTTTCAAAATATGGGTTTCATGATTCTGTTCCTTGAAAAATGTGCATTATGAAACAAAGTCGCCCCTTTTAAAATTATTTTAATTAGATTTAATCGGTGCTTAGCGTCCCAAAACAACACAATTTGAACATGTAACATGCCTTTCAAACAGAAAAACTAACTTTTAGATAATAAATATTGTATAAAAACAATACATTTACTGAAGTGTTGACTACAGTAAAAGTGAAGCTTGTTAGTTTTATTAGTTAAAATCAACTAAATTGTGCATTAGTGTGTCCTATAGGTGTATTAAGTAGTATATTTAACATTTATTTGTGCACTTTATAACTCTCTATTTAGTAGGGAATCTTTTTCTTTAAATAGAAACATAAGGTAATCGTAATAATAGACAGGGCTGCAATGAAGTCACATTGAAGGTTTAGGTCAAGGTTCATTTATTTATATAGCACGTTTTAAAACAGCCACTGCTGCCCAAACATTGTGTACAGATTCAAAACAGTAAGGTAAAAGATAATAATAACAAAATACAAAAATCACAATAAGTACAGAACATTCAAAACACAGCTAAAAACACCAATAAATGAAATGGTCAAATAAATAAATTAAATAAAACAAATAAATAAAACTAAATAAGCACACAGAAACAACAACAAATGCACTATAACTTTAATAAAAATAAGGAATAAGCAAAAATGGTTAAAAAAAACAAACCACAAAGTATTAATTTTCATATTTTCTCTGAATATTGTTGTCATCTTAATGCATTGTTTATATTTAAGTGTATTTGAGTAAACAATAGAAGTGAGGCTCCTTGCAGCAAAGATGGTATCTATGGGTGCTCATTGAAAGGCAGATAGTCTCGTCCAAGGGGCCCCAGGGGGGCCACCCTAAAAAAAAAGTTGTCCTCCTCAGTGGGCTCCACCTGGCCCTTGTCCATAAATACTCCTCCCACCCCGAGAGGGAGTTCAGTCCGCAGGCAAAGACGCGCACAGACGAGGTTCGGTTCTTTTTTTGGTTTGGATTATGAACACCTTTGGACCCCCGAGCCAGCAGAGTGGCCCCCACAGCGCCCAGGAGCTGCTGGACATGGCCGCCGTGTACTGCGACAACTACGGGGTGTACCAGCACCAGAACCTGCACCACCATCCCCAGAGAGCCGCCAACCACCCCTCCAGCTACGGGCTGAGCGACTACAGCAGCCCGCCCACCAACCCCTACCTGTGGCTCAACGGCACCGGCATCAACTCCTCCTCCTCGCCGTACCTCCCAGCGGGGAGCGGCGGCTCCACCTACCTGCAGTCCGGCCAGAGGCAGCTCCTGGCCGCCCCCGGAGGTCTCGGCGGCGCCGACCTGGGCTGGTTGTCCATCTCCAGCCAGCAGGAGCTCTTTAAGATGGTCCGACCTCCGTACTCGTACTCCGCTCTCATCGCCATGGCCATCCAGAGCGCTCAGGACAAGAAGCTGACCCTGAGTCAGATCTACCAGTATGTGGCCGAAAACTTCCCCTTTTACAAGAAGAGCAAAGCCGGCTGGCAGAACTCCATCCGGCACAATTTGTCCCTCAACGACTGCTTCAAGAAGGTGGCCCGGGACGAGGATGACCCCGGTGAGTCTGCAATGTCGATATGTTTAAACTAAACAGAAAAAAGTAGAAATAAAATTTTTATTTTTTTCACAATCCAGAGGTTTATAAAATGTACGAAATTTCTAACGGGGTTTTGAATGTGACTCAATTTCACCTGAAAAATGAATTGAACCCATAAAAAATGATTTTAACACACAGGAAAAGGGAACTACTGGACGTTGGACCCCAACTGCGAAAAGATGTTCGACAATGGCAACTTTCGCCGGAAGCGAAAGCGGCGAGCGGACATCACGGGCGCGGACAAGCCGGAGTCAGACGCCCAGCACAAGCTCTCGGACACGGCCAGCCTGCTCAGCTCCTCCCCGCCCAGCCTCCGCAGCTCCCCGGCCTCCACGGAGCCCAGGTCGTCACCGCCCAACTCGGCCGAGCACAGCCCGTGTTTCAACGGCTTCATGTCCAGCGTCAACTCGCTGCTGGCGGCCAGCGCGGTGAGTGGAGCCGATCTCTCGCGGGCTCCGGAGCGGGACTCGGCTCACCTCGGGGAGTTGTCCCAGGGCCGGGAGGCCATGAGCGGACTGGGCTCGTACGCGCCCTCGGTGATCTCTCCGCTGAACTGTGACGGCAGGATGAACTATTACAACCTTTCCAACCATTTCACTGTCAACAACCTCATATATGGCAGGGAAGGAACTGAAGTTTAATTGTTTTTTCATTATTATTATTTTTTACAAACAATCATAATTTATCTCATTTAGTTGCATTGTAAAAAGTCATTATTATGCATTCCTTTGTCAATTTTTGTAGTTTTGGGACAAATGTACAGAAATTATTTTGTATGTATTTGTGTTTTATTTAAACTCACATTGATGTTGGAATAAAATTATGTTTTTAATTATTGGTGTCGCTTTAATGCAATGGTTCTCAGTTCCTTTCTCACGCCCCCCAAGGGACATACTTTCTTTCACGCCACTGCCCTGAAACTAATGTTGTTGTTTTTTTTATCTTTAATTGTCAATATAGTGCTTAACTAACACTAAAGATGCTTTTATGTTTTTGCCTCTCACGCCCCCCTTTTTTCCCAACACATCACGCCCCCCCCCCCCCCCCCCCCCCCCAAGGGACATCATTTTTTCCACACCACTCCAAAGACATGCACCTGGGGATAGGTTGATTGGCAACACTAAATTGGCCCTAGTGTGTGAATGTGAGTGTGAATGTTGTCTGTCTATCTGTGTTGGCCCTGCGATGAGGTGGCGACTTGTCCAGGGTGTACCCCGCCTTCCGCCCGATTGTAGCTGAGATAGGCTCCAGCGCCCCCCGCGACCCCGAAGGGAATAAGCGGTAGAAAATGGATGGATGGATGGCACTCCCCTGAAATTAATGTGGTTTTTTTTCATCTTTATTTGTCAAGATAATTATTTACTAACACTGAAGATGCTTTTATGTTATTGCCTCTCACGCCCCCCTTTTTCCCCAACACCTCACGCCCCCCCGCCCCCCCCCCCCCAAGGGACATCATTTTTTCCACACCACTCCCTGAAATTAATGGGGTTTTTTCATCTTTATTTGTCAAAATAATTCTTTACCAACACTGAAGATGCTTTTATGTTATTGCCTCTCACGCCCCCCTTTTTCCCAACACCTCACGCCCCCCTACACCCCAAGGGACATCATTTTTCCCACGCCACTCCCCTGAAATTAATGGGGGTTTTTTCATCTTTATTTGCCAAGATAATTCTTTACTAACACTAAAGATGCTTTTATGTTATTTCCTCTCACGCCCCCCTTTTTTCCCCAACACCTCACGCCCCCTCAAGGGACATAATTTTTTCCACACCACTCCCCTGAAATTAATGTTTTTTTTTCATCTTTACTTGTCAAGATAATTCTTTACTAACACTAAAGATGCTTTTATGTTATTGCCTCTCACGCCCCCCTTTTTCCCAACACCTCACGCCCCTCCCAAGGGACATCATTTTTTCCACACCACTCCCCTGAAATTAATGTTTTTTTTTCATCTTTATTTGTCAAGATAATTCTTTACTAACACTGAAGATGCTTTTATGTTATTGCCTCTCAAGCCCCCCTTTTTTCCCAACACCTCATGCCCCCTCAAGGGACATCATTTTTTCCACACCACTCCCCTGAAATTAATGTTTTTTTTTCATCTTTATTTGTCAAGATATTTCTTTACTAACACTAAAGATGCTTTTATGTTATTGCCTCTCACGCCCCCCTTTTTCCCAACACCTCACGCCCCCCTACACCCCAAGGGACATAATTTTTCCCACGCCACTCCCCTGAAATTAATGGGGTTTTTTCATCTTTATTTATCAAAATAGTTCTTAACTAACACTAAAGATGCTTTTATGTTATTGCCTCTCACGCCCCCTTTTTCCCAACACCTCATGCCCCCTCAAGGGACATCATTTTTTCCACACCACTCCCCTGAAATTAATGTTTTTTTTCATCTTTATTTGTCAAGATAATTCTTTACTAACACTAAAGATGCTTTTATGTTATTGCCTCTCACGCCCCCCTTTTTCCCAACACCTCACGCCCCCCTACACCCCAAGGGACATAATTTTTCCCACGCCACTCCCCTGAAATTAATGGGGTTTTTTCATCTTTATTTATCAAAATAGTTCTTAACTAACACTAAAGATGCTTTTGTGTTATTGCCTCTCACACCACCCTTTTTCCCAACACCTCACGCCCCCCTACACCCCAAGGGACATAATTTTTCCCACGCCACTCCCCTGAAATTAATGGGGTTTTTTCATCTTTATTTATCAAAATAGTTCTTAACTAACACTAAAGATGCTTTTATGTTATTGCCTCTCACGCCCCCCTTTTTCCCAACACCTCCCGCCCCCAGAGGGACATCATTTTTTCCACACCACTCCCCTGAAATTAATGTTTTTTTTTTCATCTTTATTTGTCAAGATAATTCTTTACTAACACTAAAGATGCTTTTATGTTTTTGCCTCTCACGCCCCCCTTTTTTCCCAACACCTCACGCCCCCCCAAGGGACATCATTTTTTCCACGCCACTCCCCTGAAATTAATGGGGGTTTTTTCATCTTTATTTATCAAAATAGTTCTTAACAAACACTAAAGATGCTTTTATGTTATTGCCTCTCACGACCCCCTTTTTTCCCAACACCTCACGCCCCCCCAAGGGACATCATTTTTTCCACACCACTCCCCTGAAATTAATGTTTTTTTTTTCATCTTTATTTGTCAAGATAATTCTTTACTAACACTAAAGATGCTTTTATGTTATTTCCTCTCACGCCCCCCTTTTTCCCCAACACCTCACGCCCCCCCCCCCCCCAAGGGACATCATTTTTTCCACACCACTCCCCTGAAATTAATGGGGTTTTTTTCATCTTTATTTGTCAAGATAATTCTTTACCAACACTGAAGATGCTTTTATGTTATTGCCTCTCAAGCCCCCCTTTTTCCCAACACCTCACGCCCCCCCAAGGGACATCATTTTTTCCACACCACTCCCCTGAAATTATTAAAAAAAATTTTCATCTTTATTTGTCAAGATAATTCTTTACTAACACTGAAGATGCTTTTATGTTATTGCCTCTCACGCCCCCCTTTTTCCCAACACCTCACGCCCCCCCAAGGGACATCATTTTTTCCACACCACTCCCCTGAAATTAATGGTTGTTTTTTTTAAATCTTTATTTGTCAAGATAATTCAATACTAACACTGAAGATGCTTTTATGTTATTGCCTCTCAAGCCCCCCTTTTTTCCCAACACCTCACGCCCCCCCCCTCAGCCCCCCCCCCCGAGGGACATCATTTTTTCCACACCACTCCCCTGAAATTAATGGTTGTTTTTTTTAATCTTTATTTGTCAAGATAATTCAATACTAACACTAAAGATGCTTTTATGTTATTGCCTCTCACGCCACCTTTTTTCCCAACACCTCACGCCCCCCCAAGGGACATCATTTTTTCCACACCACTCCCCTGAAATTAATGTTTTTTTTTTCATCTTTATTTGTCAAGATAATTCTTTACTAACACTAAAGATGCTTTTATGTTATTTCCTCTCACGCCCCCCTTTTTCCCCAACACCTCACGCCCCCCCCCCCCCAAGGGACATCATTTTTTCCACACCACTCCCCTGAAATTAATGGGGTTTTTTTCATCTTTATTTGTCAAGATAATTCTTTACCAACACTGAAGATGCTTTTATGTTATTGCCTCTCAAGCCCCCCTTTTTCCCAACACCTCACGCCCCCCCAAGGGACATCATTTTTTCCACACCACTCCCCTGAATTTTTTTTTTTTTTTCATCTTTATTTGTCAAGATAATTCTTTACTAACACTGAAGATGCTTTTATGTTATTGCCTCTCACGCCCCCCTTTTTCCCAACACCTCACGCCCCCCCAAGGGACATCATTTTTTCCACACCACTCCCCTGAAATTAATGGTTGTTTTTTTTAAATCTTTATTTGTCAAGATAATTCTTTACTAACACTAAAGATGCTTTTATGTTATTTCCTCTCACGCCCCCCTTTTTTCCCAACACCTCACGCCCCCCTACACCCCAAGGGACATCATTTTTTCCACACCACTCCCCTGAAATTAATGGGGTTTTTTTCATCTTTATTTGTCAAGATAATTCTTTACCAACACTGAAGATGCTTTTATGTTATTGCCTCTCAAGCCCCCCTTTTTCTCAACACCTCACGCCCCCCCAAGGGACATCATTTTTTCCACACCACTCCCCTGAAATTAATGTTTTTTTTTCATCTTTACTTGTCAAGATAATTCTTTACTAACACTAAAGATGCTTTTATGTTATTGCCTCTCACGCCCCCCTTTTTCCCAACACCTCACGCCCCTCCCAAGGGACATCATTTTTTCCACACCACTCCCCTGAAATTAATGTTTTTTTTTCATCTTTATTTGTCAAGATAATTCTTTACTAACACTGAAGATGCTTTTATGTTATTGCCTCTCAAGCCCCCTTTTTTCCCAACACCTCATGCCCCCTCAAGGGACATCATTTTTTCCACACCACTCCCCTGAAATTAATGTTTTTTTTTCATCTTTATTTGTCAAGATCATTCTTTACTAACACTAAAGATGCTTTTATGTTATTGCCTCTCACGCCCCCCTTTTTCCCAACACCTCACGCCCCCCTACCCCCCAAGGGACATAATTTTTCCCACGCCACTCCCCTGAAATTAATGGGGTTTTTTCATCTTTATTTATCAAAATAGTTCTTAACTAACACTAAAGATGCTTTTATGTTATTGCCTCTCACGCCCCCCTTTTTCCCAACACCTCATGCCCCCTCAAGGGACATCATTTTTTCCACACCACTCCCCTGAAATTAATGTTTTTTTTCATCTTTATTTGTCAAGATAATTCTTTACTAACACTAAAGATGCTTTTATGTCATTGCCTCTCACGCCCCCCTTTTTCCCAACACCTCACGCCCCCCCAAGGGACATCATTTTTTCCACACCACTCCCCTGAAATTAATGGTTGTTTTTTTTAAATCTTTATTTGTCAAGATAATTCAATACTAACACTGAAGATGCTTTTATGTTATTGCCTCTCAAGCCCCCCTTTTTTCCCAACACCTCACGCCCCCCCCCCCCCCCCCCGAGGGACATCATTTTTTCCACACCACTCCCCTGAAATTAATGGTTGTTTTTTTTTTATCTTTATTTGTCAAGATAATTCAATACTAACACTAAAGATGCTTTTATGTTATTGCCTCTCACGCCCCCTTTTTTCCCAACACCTCATGCCCCCCCAAGGGACATCATTTTTTCCACACCACTCCCCTGAAATTAATGTTTTTTTTTTCATCTTTATTTGTCAAGATAATTCTTTACTAACACTAAAGATGCTTTTATGTTATTTCCTCTCACGCCCCCCTTTTTCCCCAACACCTCACGCCCCCCCCCCCCCAAGGGACATCATTTTTTCCACACCACTCCCCTGAAATTAATGGTTTTTTTTCATCTTTATTTGTCAAGATAATTCTTTACCAACACTGAAGATGCTTTTATGTTATTGCCTCTCAAGCCCCCCTTTTTCCCAACACCTCACGCCCCCCCAAGGGACATCATTTTTTCCACACCACTCCCCTGAATTTTTTTTTTTTTTTTCATCTTTATTTGTCAAGATAATTCTTTACTAACACTGAAGATGCTTTTATGTTATTGCCTCTCACGCCCCCTTTTTTCCCAACACCTCACGCCCCCCCAAGGGACATCATTTTTTCCACACCACTCCCCTGAAATTAATGGTTGTTTTTTTTAAATCTTTATTTGTCAAGATAATTCAATACTAACACTAAAGATGCTTTTATGTTATTGCCTCTCACGCCCCCTTTTTTCCCAACACCTCATGCCCCCCCAAGGGACATCATTTTTTCCACACCACTCCCCTGAAATTAATGTTTTTTTTTTCATCTTTATTTGTCAAGATAATTCTTTACTAACACTGAAGATGCTTTTATGTTATTGCCTCTCAGGCCCCCCTTTTTCCCAACACCTCACGCCCCCCCAAGGGACATCATTTTTTCCACACCACTCCCCTGAAATTAATGGTTGTTTTTTTTAAATCTTTATTTGTCAAGATAATTCAATACTAACACTGAAGATGCTTTTATGTTATTGCCTCTCAAGCCCCCCTTTTTTCCCAACACCTCACGCCCCCCCCCCCCCCAAGGGACATCATTTTTTCCACACCACTCCCCTGAAATTAATGGGGTTTTTTTCATCTTTATTTGTCAAGATAATTCTTTACCAACACTGAAGATGCTTTTATGTTATTGCCTCTCAAGCCCCCCTTTTTCCCAACACCTCACGCCCCCCCAAGGGACATCATTTTTTCCACACCACTCCCCTGAAATTTTTTATTTTTTTTTCATCTTTATTTGTCAAGATAATTCTTTACTAACACTGAAGATGCTTTTATGTTATTGCCTCTCACGCCCCCCTTTTTCCCAACACCTCACGCCCCCCCAAGGGACATCATTTTTTCCACACCACTCCCCTGAAATTAATGTTTGTTTTTTTTAAATCTTTATTTGTCAAGATAATTCAATACTAACACTGAAGATGCTTTTATGTTATTGCCTCTCAAGCCCCCCTTTTTTCCCAACACCTCACGCCCCCCCCCCCCGAGGGACATCATTTTTTCCACACCACTCCCCTGAAATTAATGGTTGTTTTTTTTTTATCTTTATTTGTCAAGATAATTCAATACTAACACTAAAGATGCTTTTATGTTATTGCCTCTCACGCCCCCTTTTTTCCCAACACCTCACGCCCCCCCAAGGGACATCATTTTTTCCACACCACTCCCCTGAAATTAATGGGTTTTTTTTCATCTTTTTTTGTCAAGATAATTCTTTACTAACACTAAAGATGCTTTTATGTTATTTCCTCTCACGCCCCCCTTTTTCCCCAACACCTCACGCCCCCCCCCCCCCCAAGGGACATCATTTTTTCCACACCACTCCCCTGAAATTAATGGGGTTTTTTTCAACTTTATTTGTCAAGATAATTCTTTACCAACACTGAAGATGCTTTTATGTTATTGCCTCTCAAGCCCCCCTTTTTCCCAACACCTCACGCCCCCCCAAGGGACATCATTTTTTCCACACCACTCCCCTGAAATGTTTTTATTTTTTCATCTTTATTTGTCAAGATAATTCTTTACTAACACTGTAGATGCTTTTATGTTATTGCCTCTCACGCCCCCTTTTTCCCAACACCTTACGCCCCCCCAAGGGACATCATTTTTTCCACACCACTCCCCTGAAATTAATGGTTGTTTTTTTTAAATCTTTATTTGTCAAGATAATTCAATACTAACACTGAAGATGCTTTTATGTTATTGCCTCTCACGCCCCCTTTTTCCCAACACCTCACGCCCACCCCCCAAGGGACATCATTTTTTCCACACCACTCCCCTGAAATTAATGGGTTTTTTTCATCTTTATTTGTCAAGATAATTCTTTACTAACACTGAAGATGCTTTTATGTTATTGCCTCTCAAGCCCCCCTTTTTCCCAACACCTCCCGCCCCCCGAGGGACATCATTTTTTCCACACCACTCCCCTGAAATGAATGGGGTTTTTTCATCTTTATTTGTCAAGATAATTCTTTACTAACACTAAAGATGCTTTTATGTTATTGCCTCTCACGCCCCCCTTTTTCCCAACACCTCACGCCCCCCTACACCCCAAGGGACATAATTTTTCCCACGCCACTCCCCTGAAATTAATTTTTTTTTTTCATCTTTATTTGTCAAAATAGTTCTTAACTAACACTAAAGATGCTTTTATGTTATTTCCTCTCACAACCCCCTTTTTCCCCCAACACCCCCCCCCCCCAAGGGACATCATTTTTTCCACACCACTCCCCTGAAATTGTTTTTTTTTCATCTTTATTTGTCAAGATAATTCTTTACTAACACTAAAGATGCTTTTATGTTATTGCCTCTCACGCCCCC
>NC_084738.1:4885853-4918353 GCF_033978785.1 Entelurus aequoreus
CCCCCTCCTCCATCCTCCCATCCCTCCACTTTTCTGAACCTTTGTTCTCACATTAGCCGATCATCTTTTTCGACGCAAATTTATGACATTTTCCCCACAATTTGGGTGAGGAGATGAAAAATAGCAGCGGGGGAGTTCTGGGAGAATGAGCAGCTTGTTCCTGACTACATTCCATCGTGCGATGAAGGCCACGTCGTCTTCGTGTGCAGCGCAGCAGAACCAATTTCGGAGAGGCGTGCCCCGGTTTAATAGCGTGTGTAGAGCAGGGGGTCCCAAGTGGGGCCCGGGGGGCCATTTAGGGCCTGCAGCGCCGTTTTTTGTAGGAGCCCTCAGCCCATTTCAAAAATTCATTTTTAATGAGATTAAAATTAAATGCTTTGTCAGCGATAAGACGACTCTGAAATGCTCGGGGGTGGCACAAGTTCAATAAACCATGGCGGGAAGTGGCGTGTATTATTTACAAATAGCCAGGGGCCTGATAGCTGCCATTTTGTCGTCATCTGCTGGCCAACCAAAGTATTTCAACCATTGATTTGACTTTTTCTTCTTTTTTTTTAAAATGGCACAGCAATTACTTATAAGACCCAATCCAAACAACCTTCCCTAGTCATAGTGCAGGAAAAAAAACCAACCAGCACAAAAAGTCAACAAACTTTGTGGATATCATAAAAAGCATCTAATCACCATAAAAGAAAAATCTAAATGACACCCATTTAAATCCATTACCAGGCATGATGGGAAAATGAAAAACACTCTCCACGCTTATCTATGTTTGGCATATTTTAGCTGCTTTATATTTCTGATTGATTAAAAAAAACTTTAAGGCGGTTGTCACGGAAGTAAACAATGTAGGAGTCGAACTTTCACTTACTCTTAATATCAAAATATATTAATTATATATCCAATATATTATTATATAAACTCATATATATGTGTATATATATATATATATATATATATATATATATATATATATATATATATATATATATATATATGTGTGTATATATATATATATATATATATATATATATATATATATATATATATATATATATATATATATATATATATATATATATATATGCATTATTATAGTATTTGCATTATTATAGTATATATGTGTATGTGTATATATATTACATTTTTTAATTTAATTTTTTTTAATAATATTTTTTTATTATTATTTTTATTTTATTTATTGATTTTTTATTATTATTATCTTTTTCTTTTTTTTTAAGCCCCCCAGGCAAAGTGTTTGGACACCCATGGTTTAGCATATCTTTGAATCTCTATTAACCCTATTTAATACATTTTAAATACTTTTTTTGAATTATTATTTTTTTACTTTTCTTGCTTAAATATTCCAATAAACTTCATAATATCAAATCATATCCAACTTTTTATTTTATTTTTAACCTTTTGATGAGACATTGTACTATTTAAATGGCACAGCAATTACTTATAAGACCCATTCCAAACAACCTTCCCTAGTCATAGTGCAGGAAAGAAAAACCAACCAGCACAAAAAGTCAACAAACTTTGTGGATATCATAAAAAGCATCTAATCACCATAAAAGAAAAATCTAAATGACACCCATTTAAATCCATTACAAGGCATGATGGGAAAATGAAAAAGACTCTCCACGCTTATCTATGTTTGGCATATTTTAGCTGCTTTATATTTCTGATTGATTAAAAAAAACTTTAAGGCGGTTGTCACGGAAGTAAACAATGTAGGAGTCGAACTTTCACTTACTCTTAATATCCAAATATATTAATTATATATCCAATATATTATTAAATAAACTCATATATATGTGTATATATATATATATGTATATATATACATATGCATTATTATAGTATATATGTGTATGTGTATATATATATATATATATATATATATATATATATATATATATATATATATATATATATATATATATATATATATATATATATATATGTATATATATATATATATATATATATATATATATATATATATATATATATATATATATATATATATATATATATATTACATTTTTTAATTTAATTTTTTTTTAATAATATTTTTTTATTATTATTATTTTATTTTATTTATTTATTTTTTATTATTATTATCTTTCTTTTTTTTTTTTAAGCCCCCCAGGCAAAGTGTTTGGACACCCATGGTTTAGCATATCTTTGAATCTCTATTAACCCTATTAAATACATTTTAAATACTTTTTTTGAATTATTATTTTTTTTACTTTTTTTGCTTAAATATTCCAATAAACTTCATAATATCAAATCATATCCAACTTTTTTTTTTATTTTGAACCTTTTGATGAGACATTGTACTATTTTTAAATGAGTAAAATACGTCCTGTTATGCAAATGTCTCCTCATTGTGACATCAAAGGGCTTTCAAAGGGTTAAAATTAGGAAAAATGACGTGTTTAATCTGTTTTTGTTTCGGGATGAAGTTGACTAAAAGATATGAGCCACGAAAGTTAATGAAAAAAAAAAAAATCGAATATCAGTTTCTAAATTTAACATTAAAAAACCTATAGGAAACATTTAAAAACACAACAAAACTTACAACCAAAAGGCAGCAAAAATGTACTGAAAGGACAAAAAAACAGCCTTAGTTAAAAGTATGTTCATAAAAAAGTGTAAATGTAAATAATAAAGTTGTTGATATTGTACAAGACAAATTCCAATCAAGTCATTTTTGAAATTTAAATGTTTAAATATTAATACAAATCAGTCAAGTAAAGTTTGCATTCATTTTGACTGGGGCAGGAATTACAAAATAAAATATATTCTAGATCATCCTCATATTTTTTAATAATCTGGACCTCCATAAAAGGTCATTAAAATATATATTTTAAATTATTATACTATTTACTATTTTTCTGTATTTATTGTCGGAGTAGAAATTTTTTTTAAAAATTTTTTGTACAGCATGGTGTCCAAAATGCGGCCCTGGAGCTGCTTTTTTTGGCCCCCAGGGTATTGTAAAACTGAAAAAAATATATATATATTTTTACATGTTAATTTGCCTTGTCAGCTATAAAACAAGATGTTTTGCTGCAATAGATTATTGACACAGTATTTATTATGAACACATTGTTAATATTGGATGAGACAAATTCATTGTAGAAATCAATGATTTTTGTATATTAGTACACATCAATAAAGTAGATTTAAAGCAAATCTACTTTACAAGAAAATACAAAATAAAATATATTCCAAATTATCTTTGCAATTAAATTTTTTGTTATTTATAGATTTATATTTTATATATATATATATATATATATATATATATATATATATATATATATATATATATATATATATATATATATATATATATATATATATATATATATATACATATATATGTATATGTACATATATATATACATATACATATATATATATATATATATATATATATATATATATATATATATATATATTTAATTTTTTTTAATATATATATATATATATATCTGTCACCACTTCCTGTCCCCCCCTCTTAAGTCCCTCCCAGTAGGATGATACAAATATTACACTCAAGCAAATATATACTCAAAATATACTCCAAAAAATTTATATATATATATATATATAAATATATATATATATATATATATATATATATATATATATATATATATATATATATATATATATATATATATATATATATATATATATATATATATATATATATATATATATTTTTTTTTTATTTTTTTTTTGGAGTATATTTTGAGTAGAAATATACTAAAAAAAATAATTTTATATATATATATATATATATATATATATATATATTTTTTTTTTTTTATTTATTTTTTTTTAGTATATTTTGAGTGGAAATATACTAAAAAAATTATTATATATATATATATATATATATATATATATATATATATATATATATATATATATATATATATATATATATATATAATTTTTTTTTTTGAGTATATTTTGAGTATATATTTGCTCGAGTGTAATATTTGTATCATCCTACTGGGAGGGACTTAAGAGGGGGGGGACAGGAAGTGGTGACAGATGCCACAGGAAGTGAAATGTTTCATTGCGCCAGCGAGAGACAGACGGACCGTCGTCTGGCCGTGCAGGAGAAGAGTTGAACCAGAATATGAAACTAAGTTTCACCTGCTCTCATGAGGAGGCACTGCCCCCCCCCCCCCCCACACCCCCTGCCCCCCCACACCATCAAAACAACACCCCCCCAGGCCCTAATGAGACCCCCCGCCTCCCGCTCTATTATGAGGGATGCATACCAATAGAGAGGCAGCAGACTGAGGCTCAGAGACCTGCGGAGCCCCCGCCGGGCCCCCACCCCTGGCCTAAACCATCAAACGCGCCCCTCGCAGGGACCCCAATAAAAGGTCCCATCCACTTTTAAGTCGTGGTCGGCGTAAGCTGCTGATGATCTGCAGGCTCAAGGCCTTTCAATGGCAGCTTTTCAAAGGGGACATGCACATTGCAACCCCCCGCCCCCCGCCAGACCCCACACACAAATCCTGGCCTCCACTTCAAGGGCCCCCGGCTCACTTCTGAGGCACCGAGGGGCCTTCAAGTGGCTTTTTAAACGCTAGCTTCATGCTAACAGTGACAGCCGTCCTCCTAAAGTTGCTCATTTTGCAAAAAAATAAAATAAAAAATGGATTAACATGTCATCCTGTATGTGTGTGTGGGTGTGCGTGTGTGTGTGTGTGTGTGTGTGTGTGTGTGTGTGTGTGTGTGTGTGTGTGTGTGTGTGGGTGTGCGTGTGTGTGTGTGTGTGTGTTTGTGTGCGCGTGTGTGTGGTTTTCATTAAAAAGTAAAGAGTGCATGATTGTGTTCTTCATTAAAAGGCAGGGTGCCCCCCCCCCCCCCCCCCACATGCCCAGGTTAAATACAGTGGTGGAAAATGAAGCCATTAAGTTGTCAGTGCATGATATCAACTTTTATTATCATCATCAGTATCATTACACCAACCTTCTTACAGTGTGACACAACTTCTACTGGTGTGTTATTTATCTTTATAGTGTGTTATTTATATTCATAGTGTGTTATATATATTATATTTATAGTGGATTATTTTTTTGTAGTCTATTTTGTTATATTTATAGTGTTTTTTTATTTAAATTAAAATTTAAATTTCAAATGCACTGCTTGCTTATCTGTTTTTTTATCCAGTGCTTTCAGGCTCTTATTTCTACTTTATCTATGTTTCTGTTCTATCTAGTGTGTGTCATGATTCATTTCTATTTTAATTTTTTTATTATATATTCTTACATTCTATTTTTATTTTTGATACTTTGTAGCACTTTGAGATTTTAACAAATGTAAAGTGCGTAACAAATGCAATTCATTATTATTATTATTATTATTATTATTTATTTTTCTTGTGTGTTACTTATATTTCTAGTGTTTTATCTATATTTCTAGTGTTTTATTTATATTTCTAGTATGTTATTTATATTTCTATTGTGTTGTTTATATTTCTAGTGTGTTGTTTGTATTTTTAGAATTATTTATTGTGTAGTGTATTTTTTATATTTATATTGTGTTGTGTTTTGATTTATTTTTCTACTGTTGTTTATATTTGTAGTCTGTTACTTATATTTCCAGTGTGTTGTTTATATTTGTAGTGTGTTATTTATATTTCTAGTGTGTTATTTATATTTCTAGTGTGTTGTTTGTATTTTTAGAATTATTTATTGTGTAGTGTATTTTTTATATTTATATTGTGTTGTGTTTTGATTTATATTTCTAGTGTGTTGTTTATATTTTTAGTGTGTTGTTTGTATTTTTAGAATTATTTATTGTGTAGTGTATTATTTATATTGTGTTGTGTTTTGATTTATATTTCTAGTGTGTTGTTTATATTTCTAGTGTGTTGTTTATATTTCTAGTATTTCTAGTGTGTTGTTTATATTTCTAGTGTGTTATTTCTATTTCTAGTGTGTTGTTTATATTTCTAGTATTTCTAGTGTGTTGTTTATATTTCTAGTGTGTTATTTCTATTTCTAGTGTGTTGTTTATATTTCTAGTGTGTTGTTTATATTTCTAGTGTTATTTATTTTGTAGTGTATTTTTGATATTTATAGTGTGTTTTGATTTATTTTTCTAGTGTGTTGTTTATATTTATGGTGTGTTATTTACATTTATAGTGTGTTGTTATATATATATTTATAGTGTGTTATATATATTTATTGTGGGTTATTTATTTTGTAGTGTATTTTTTTATATTTCTAGTGTGTTTTGATTTATTTTTCTTGTGTGTTATTTATATTTCTAGTGTGTTGTTTGTATTTCTAGTGTGCTGACATGAGGGTCAATCTCTGGCATTTGTGTCACTGTGGAACTCAAATGTGTAAATAAACAAATGAAATGCACTTTTGTCAAGTAAAGTCCTCTGCACATTGATTGAATTGTATATAATAAATAGTATTTCAAAGATTAATTTCATCTCCCTTGAACACTAACAAATGTACTTTTGTTGTCTGTCCTCGCTTCTTAAACTTAGACTTCACAGTGAAATATAAACACCAAAATCATTAACAAATGTTTCTTTTTTTTAAACATATTTGTGTTATTCCTTATCCCAGCTATTTAGTTATTTAAAAAACAACAACAAATATTTAGTTAAAATTCAGGCTTTAGTCGTGTTTGGTCTTGACTCAGTTCTCATACTCTGACATTATGATGCCCTCTGGAAAATATGTCATATTCCATCAATCAGGTGGTCTGCAGGAAGTTGCATCGTTCACATCCTCTGCAGGCCACAGGAAGACCAAAAGTTTATTTTTATGGAATATAAAAAATATTTCAACTGTGACAAGGAAGGTTAGAACACCAGCACAGCCCTGTTACCTCCATTATGAATTATATAATAATATTACTATCATTGATAATAATTACGTACATTTTTCATTCACTGCTATTAGCATAAATACAATAGCTATATTTCATGTGTTTGCTAACATTTATTACTTTCAGTCTTGTTATTGGAATGCGTTACATACGATATGTACTCAATCAATCAATCAATGTTTATTTATACGTACTGTACGGACTAAAACACAGAGGGTATGACAACATGTGTCTTGTATTCATGTTAGCCTTTAAGCTAGCTAGCGATTAGCTCGCATTCCAGAAAATGAGCAATATTACCAGGCCGTGACTTTAACAAAGTGTAGACAGCAATCACTGTTTTACGGTCGTTCTAATTCAAAACGGTCACCCTAGGGCCGGCCCCCTGGCATAAACACCCTTTGCGGTTGTTTCGGACCACAGCTGTCGATCGTCAACACGGTCGTCATGTTCTGCACTAGTAACATGTTGCATTGAGAAATGGTATTACGGAATTCCTGGAATTTAGGAAAAGCCGGGAGTTTTTCCAGTTAAAAAAAACAACTTTGTTTTTTTGTCCTGATTAAGAGGAATGTTTTGACGGGGGAACGGTTGAAGTGGGTTGAAAAATGTGGAATGAGTCGTCGCCAGAAAAAAGGGTGGAAATCGGGTTTTGGAAAAACATGAATTCTGGAAAATCCTGGAATTTTTTTGGAACTTGGAAAAATAGAAGTTGGAATTTCCAAGATGGTGGAATGTGTTGAAGGTGGAATGGTATGAATAGGTTGAAAAATGTGGAATTGATGAAAGTTTGAAAAATGGCCAATTCATTTTGAATGGGAAAAATGTCCCAGAAAACCTGGAATTCTGGGAAATATGGGAATTTTTGGAATTTGAAAAGGGAAAGCCCACGATTCCCAAATAGGCTGAACAGTTGGAACGGTTTGAATCGGGTGATAAATGTGGGAATTGTGGAACTTTGACAAATGTCCCATTGATTTCCAAGGGAATTTCCCCCATATTTGGGAAAAGCGGGAATTTTTTTGAAAATGGTAAACAACTTGAATGGTCTGAATGAGCTGAAATGGTTGGTGTTGGAATTTTTCAAAACGGTTGAGAAATGTTGTAGTAAAGTGTTGAATTGAGAAATGGTATTACGGAATTCCTGGAATTTAGGAAAAGCCGGGAATTTTTCCAGTTAAAAAAAAACAACTTAGTTTTTTTGTCCTGATTAAGAGGAATGTTTTGACGGGGGAACGGTTGAAGTGGGTTGAAAAATGTGGGATGAGTCGTCGCCAGAAAAAAAGGGTGGAAATCGGGTTTTGGAAAACCAGGAATTCTAGAAATTCCTGGAATTTTTTTTGAACTTGGAAAAATAGAAGTTGGAATTTCCAGGATGGTGGAATGTGTTGAAGGTGGAATGCTATGAATAGGTTGAAAGATGTGGAATTGATGAAAGTTTGAAAAATGGCCAAAAACTTAGTTTTTTGTCCTGATTAAGATGAATGTTTTGACGGGGGAATGGTTGAAGTGGGTTGAAAAATGTGGAAGGAGTGGAAATAGTGTTTTGGAAAACCAGGAATTCTGGAAAATCCTGGAATTTTTTTTAACTTTAACAAAGTGCAGACAGCAATCACTATTTCACGGTCGTTCTAACTCAAACCGGTCACCCTAGGGCCGGCCCCCTGGCGTAAACACTCTCTGCGGCTGTTTCGGACCCCAGCTGTCAATCAAATCAACACGGTGGTCAAGTTCTGCAGGTGTTTGCTCGCTCTACTTTGATGGACTCGATGACATCACGGATCAAATTATACTTTGTATCTGATCACGTTTTATTCAGCGGAGAGTCAACATTTTTTTGGGGGGGTAAAAGTTTTAGTTCGGTTTCGCGGCTTTGCAGACCGATCCATTCAAAAGCCCATTGAGATAATTGCTGATTTCAGCCTGGCTTTGGACGCTGTCATTGTGACAGATTCATGGCTGTATTTCTAGAACGACCGTACTATTTGAGTTTGTATTGTAGCCGAACATTATTCTCAACAATATAATGCCTAAAAAAATGTGTTTTTTCCTAATTCTTGCACTTTAATTGTGGGTTTTTTTCACTTTTTCAATTACAACCTAAACGGCATAGCAGTTTTGAATGGGCTTCACTGCGGTAGGAGATCTCAAACAACCTATGTTGTTTTCATTTGTATATAAACTACAGACATGATTTGGAATATAAACACATAACTATTGGGGCGGTACAGCTCGGTTGGTAGTCTCTGGCACTCATCGAGGGCGGACGCTCACCTTTCCTCTCCCTTATCTCTCCTGCTTGCTTTTTTGTCTTGTCTTAACTTTCTTGTTGCCTCTTTTTGCACTTCTCTCCAAATCTAAACATTGGAACTATTAAACTGGCCTCAACGAAATTGACAAGATCTTGGGTTTGGGGGAGCCTGCTTGTCGTGACGGAGCGGTTGTTGCTGGACACGCGACGGACTCTTGGGAGAAGAAGGAGTGCCGCGTGCCTGGCGACTCTTTTCAGTGGAGGACGTGAAGATATCCACCTATTCGGAGTTATGACAACAGGACATCTGCTGATTGGAGTAAGCCTTGCTCTGGTTTGTCCACAAATTGGAAGTTGCTGGCAGTCTTCAAAGTACCCCAAAGCTGCCACAAATGATTGGAGGATGCGGGAAGAACTGTGGACACTTGAGATTTGGATAACATCGGACTGTCTGCCCCGCAGGATGAATTTGAGGACCAGTCATAGACAATTTAGAGTGAAAAGCACATTTTTATTTTCACTCGCATAAAACATTCTAACTTGGATTGTTTCCCTGGCTTGGAGACTCTCCTGAAGGACAGTGTGGCGAAGACACAACAAATTCCCTTCTTGTCTCTCATGGATACACACCTGTTGTTGTTGACTTTGGACTTATCGGCTGCACAAGATCAAGGCCGCGGGAACAGAGACACGCTGTAGGCTTACACACAAACAACATGCATCCACAAAAATATACGCCACACATACACCCCCCCTCCTAACCCAACTCCCTCGACGCAAATGGAAGGATGGTCAGCGCCGAGAGCTGCGGCCTACCACCATGACCCCGCACTCCCTTCCCTCTGTTGCTAGACAATCTCGAGATGTACGTTGTAATATGTACAGTATATGTGCTTTGCTGTTGAGGTTTTTTTTCCCACTCCAGACTGGACCCCCTTAGGAGCCCAGTCTAGATTGTATTTTTTTTACTCATCCTTCCCCAGCGTTGACCTTTTTCCCATCTTTTACCGGGCGCCCTGTGGCGACCCATCAGCGTTCCTGTTCTGTAACCCTGTACACTTTGTTTGTTTGTCTAATCTTGAACGGGTTTGTGCTGAAAACAAAGTTTCGTTGTACTTGTGCAATGACAATAAGGACCTATCTATCTATATATCTATAGAGTGGCCGTGCCAGCAACTTGAGGGTTCCAGGTTCGATCCCCGCTTCCGCCATCCTAGCCCCTGCCGTTGTGTCCTTGGGCAAGACACTTTACCCAGTGCCACCCACACTGGTTTAAATGTAACTTAGATATTGGGTTTCACTATGTAAAAGCGCTTTGAGTCACTAGAGAAAAGCGCTATATAAATATAATTCACTTCACTTCACTATTGAACAGATCAGATTGTAGTTTTTTATCTTTATTGTGATTCTTTAAAGTGATTACAAATCTTTTCATAACTTGTGAAATATTAATATTACATTATTTCCTAAAATGTAACTATAAACATACTTGTTGGTATCTTTCACACACACACTACAAGTAGCCCAAAAAAGAGTAATCAGCTTTTCGCTGTTAATTGGATAATTGAATTTCCGCAAAGTTGAAATTTAATAATCATAAATTGAATATTTTCATTGCAATCCCTCCTGGCTGGAATCCCCTGTGGACTTGTCCCGGCCCCACGCTCTGCGGCAGACACACGTTAGACCGGCGGACCCCCGCCATGGGCGCTGGCATTGTGATGTAAGTGCGGGTCACAAGCGTCATTAGCATAATGATAAGAGATAGCGACACCTCCCTTTCAGCTCTCTCAGCTGGCCTGAAAGCGCGGCGTAATGAAAGGGATAATTAGAGCATTGCTAAAGGGAGGAGCAGTGACGGATGCACAAAGCTATGCGGGCCGAGACCCGACCCGGCCAATTAACACGGCGCTCGTCCATCTTGATGTCCCGCTCAAAGCCAACAAGCCGACCCAAAAGTGCAGCAAAGTCACTTTTTTAAAGCACAACTAGATGAAGCAATTCCTGAAGGAATGGTGTGTGAATGCTCCAATGCTGGCGCTGAGCTGAAATCCTGGAATTTTTTTTTAGAATTGTTGAAGTAGAGCACACAAAAGTCCCAAACAGGCGGAATATTTTGAAGTTGGAACAGTTTGAATCAGATGAAAAATGTGGGAATTGTGGAATTTTGAAGAATGTCCCATTTGTTTAAATGGGAATTTCCCCAAAATTTGGGAAAAGCGGGAATTTTTTGAAAAATGGTAAAAAAACAAAAACAACTTGAATGGTCTGAATGAGTTGAAATGGTTGGTGTTGGAATTTTTCAAAACGGTCGAGAAATGTTGAAGTAGTAACATGTTGAATTGAGAAATGGTATTACGGAATTCCTGGAATTTCGGGAAAACCGGAAATTTCTCCAGTTCATAAAACGACTTGTTTTTTTTGTCGTAATTAAGAGGAATGTTTTGACGGTGGAATGGTTGAAGTGGGTTGAAAAATGTGGGAGAAGTAGTCGCCAGAAAAAAGGGTGGAAATAGGGCTTTGGAAAACCAGGATTTCTGGAGAAATGGTAGTTTGAATTTTCAAGATGGTGGAATGTGTTGAAGGTGGAATGGTTTGAATAGGTTGAAAAATGTGGAATTGATGAAAGTTTGAAAAATGACCAATTTATTTTGAATGGGAAAAATGTCCCGGAAAACCTGGAATTCTGGGAAATATGGGAATTTTTTGAATTTGACAAGGGAAAGCCCACAATTTCCAAATAGGCTGAACAGTTTGAATCAGGTGAAAAATGTGGGAATTGTGGAACTTTGACAAATGTCCCATTGATTTCAAAGGGAATTTCCCAAAAATTTGGGAAAAGCGGGATTTTTTTGGAAAATGTTCAAGAAAAAACTTGAATGGTCTGAATGAGTTGAAATGGTTGGTGTTGGAATTTTTCAAAACGGTCGACAAATGTTGAAGTAGTAACTTGTTGAATTGAGAAATGGTAGTACGGAATTCCTGGAATTTCGGGAAAACCGGGAATTTTTCCAGTTCATAAAACAACTTGGTTTTTTTGTCCTAATTAAGAGGAATGTTTGGACGGTGGAATGGTTGAAGTGGGTTGAAAAATGTGGGATGTGTAGTCGCCAGAAAAAAAGGTAGAAATAGGGCTTTGGAAAAACAGGATTTCTGGAAAATCCTGGAAATTTTTTTTAACTTGGAAGAATAGTAGTTGGAATTTCCAAGATGGTGGAATGCGTTGAAGGTAGAATGGTATGAATAGGTTGAAAAATGTGGAATTGATGAAAGTTTGAAAAATGGCCAAATCATTTTGAATGGGAAAAATGTCCCGGAAATCTGGGAATTTTTGGAATTTGACAAGGGAAAGCCCACAATTCCCAAATAGGCTTACCAGTTCAAAGTTGGAACAGTTTGAATCAGATGAAAAATTTGGGATTTGTGGAACTTTGAAGAATGTCCCATTGTTTTAAATGGGAATTTCCCCAAAATTTGGGAATGTCGGGGAAAGCGGGAATTTTTTTGAAAATGGCAATAAAAAAACAACTGGAATGGTCTGAATAAGTTGAAATGGTTGGTGTTGGAATTTTTCAAAACGGTCGAGAAATGTTGAAGTAGTAACATGTTGAATTGAGAAATTGTATTACGGAATTCCGGGAATTTCTGGAAAACCTGGAATTTTTCCAGCTCATAAAACAACTTGGTTTTTTTGTCCTAATTAAGAGGAATGTTTGGACGGTGGAATGGTTGAAGTGGGTTGAAAAATGTGTGAGGAGTAGTCGCCAAAAAAAAGGGTGCAAATAGGGCTTTGGAAAACCAGCATTTCTGGAAAATCCTGGAATTTTTTTTTAACTTGTAAAAATGGTAGTTGAAATTTCCAAGATGGTGGAATATGTTAAAGGTGGAATGGTTTGAATAGGTTGAAAAATGTGGAATTGATGAAAGTTTGAGAAATGGCCAATTCATTTTAAATGGGAAAAATGTCCCGGAAAACCTGGCATTATGGGAAATCTGGGAATTTTTGGAATTTGACAAGGGTAGGCCCACAATTCCCAAATAAGATGAATAGTTTGAAGTTCGAACGGTTTGAATCAGGTGAAAAATGTGGGCGTTGTGGGTCTTTGAAGAATGTCCCGTTGGTTTAAATGGTAATTTCCCCCAAATTTGGGAAAAGCGGGAATTTTTTTGAAAATGGTAAAAAAAAAACAGCTTGACTGGTCTGAATAAGTTGAAATGGTTGGTGTTGGAATTTTTAAAACGGTCGAAAAATGTTGAAGTAGTAACATGTTTCCAGTAGGTTCTGGTCCTACAAGGCATGTTGGTGTTTCTAGTAGGTTCTGGTCCTACAAGGCATGTTGGTGTTTCCAGTAGGTTCTGGTCCTACAGGGCATGTTGGTGTTTCTAGTAGGTTCTGGTCCTACAGGGCATGTTGGTGTTTCTAGTAGGTTCTGGTCCTACAAGGCATGTTGGTGTTTCCAGTAGGTTCTGGTCCTACAGGGCATGTTGGTGTTTCTAGTAGGTTCTGGTCCTACAAGGCATGTTGGTGTTTCCAGTAGGTTCTGGTCCTACAAGGCATGTTGGTGTTTCCAGTAGGTTCTGGTCCTACAGGGCATGTTGGTGTTTCTAGTAGGTTCTGGTCCTACAAGGCATGTTGGTGTTTCTAGTAGGTTCTGGTCCTACAAGGCATGTTGGTGTTTCCAGTAGGTTCTGGTCCTACAAGGCATGTTGGTGTTTCCAGTAGGTTCTGGTCCTACAAGGCATGTTGGTGTTTCTAGTAGGTTCTGGTCCTACAAGGCATGTTGGTGTTTCCAGTAGGTTCTGGTCCTACAAGGCATGTTGGTGTTTCTAGTAGGTTCTGGTCCTACAAGGCATGTTGGTGTTTCCAGTAGGTTCTGGTCCTACAAGGCATGTTGGTGTTTCCAGTAGGTTCTGGTCCTACAAGGCATGTTGGTGTTTCTAGTAGGTTCTGGTCCTACAAGGCATGTTGGTGTTTCTAGTAGGTTCTGGTCCTACAAGGCATGTTGTTGTTTCTAGTAGGTTCTGGTCCTACAAGGCATGTTGGTGTTTCTAGTAGGTTCTGGTCCTACAAGGCATGTTGGTGTTTCTAGTAGGTTCTGGTCCTACAAGGCATGTTGGTGTTTCTAGTAGGTTCTGGTCCTACAAGGCATGTTGGTGTTTCTAGTAGGTTCTGGTCCTACAAGGCATGTTGGTGTTTCTAGTAGGTTCTGGTCCTACAAGGCATGTTGGTGTTTCTAGTAGGTTCTGGTCCTACAAGGCATGTTGGTGTTTCTAGTAGGTTCTGGTCCTACAAGGCATGTTGGTGTTTCTAGTAGGTTCTGGTCCTACAAGGCATGTTGGTGTTTCCAGTAGGTTCTGGTCCTACAAGGCATGTTGGTGTTTCTAGTAGGTTCTGGTCCTACAAGGCATGTTGGTGTTTCTAGTAGGTTCTGGTCCTACAAGGCATGTTGGTGTTTCTAGTAGGTTCTGGTCCTACAAGGCATGTTGGTGTTTCTAGTAGGTTCTGGTCCTACAAGGCATGTTGGTGTTTCTAGTAGGTTCTGGTCCTACAAGGCATGTTGGTGTTTCCAGTAGGTTCTGGTCCTACAAGGCATGTTGGTGTTTCTAGTAGGTTCTGGTCCTACAAGGCATGTTGGTGTTTCTAGTAGGTTCTGGTCCTACAAGGCATGTTGGTGTTTCCAGTAGGTTCTGGTCCTACAAGGCATGTTGGTGTTTCTAGTAGGTTCTGGTCCTACAAGGCATGTTGGTGTTTCTAGTAGGTTCTGGTCCTACAAGGCATGTTGGTGTTTCCAGTAGGTTCTGGTCCTACAAGGCATGTTGGTGTTTCCAGTAGGTTCTGGTCCTACAAGGCATGTTGGTGTTTCTAGTAGGTTCTGGTCCTACAAGGCATGTTGGTGTTTCTAGTAGGTTCTGGTCCTACAAGGCATGTTGGTGTTTCTAGTAGGTTCTGGTCCTACAAGGCATGTTGGTGTTTCTAGTAGGTTCTGGTCCTACAAGGCATGTTGGTGTTTCCAGTAGGTTCTGGTCCTACAAGGCATGTTGGTGTTTCTAGTAGGTTCTGGTCCTACAAGGCATGTTGGTGTTTCTAGTAGGTTCTGGTCCTACACGTCATGATCGAGGCTTTGAGGCCTGGCCAAGGCGACTGATGTGATGTCTGCTGGCAGGCGCGCAGAGTGCCCAGCAGGGGGCATTCCTGTGTTGAGCGATTGTGTCACACTTAAAGGATTAGAACGCTTTGGCCCGATAATGTTCGCAATGGTCCACTGCATCATTTCCTCGCCCGCACTCGGGTCACGGCGGTGATAAAGCGGCCGTTAAAGTCCCAGGTACAAGCAGCAGTTCCATCTAGAAACCATGGGCGTGGTTCCAGAATCCTGGCAGGGGGTCGACGTATGAAAGGACAAATTTTTGTTGTCATATTTCCTCTCAAAGTGTCCTCACCTGGATTTCACATTTATGAATAAATCACGTTCACGCAGCGACGCGTTCCCATAGGGCTCAGGTTTTATGGTGCGGTGTGGGTTTCTGGAGGGGCGGATGAGGAGGCAGCGAGGACCCCTGCTGGCCAACTTGGGTTTTTCACACAATTAAGACAAACACTTTTAATTAGTGCTGAACGACACACTGCATTTACATTATAGTCATAAATCATGTATAGTAGTATATTATGATATTATGTAGAAATGGAAATAAATTATAAATGAGCAATAATCCATGAGAAATAATCTGTTAGCATTAACCCGTGAGCAATAATCCGTTAGCATTAATTCATTAGCAATAATCCGTAAACTTTAATCCGTTAGCAATAATCCGTTAGCATTATTTTGTTAGCAATACTACGTTAGCAATAATCTGTTATTTTAAACTGTTAGCAATAATCTGTTAGCAATAATCCGTTAGCATTAATTCGTTAGCAATAATTTGTTATCATGAATCCGGTAGCAATAATCCGTTAAAATTTGTGAACCTTAATCTGTAAGAATTAATATGTTAGCAAAAATCTGTTAGCATGTATCCGTTAGCAATAATCCGTTATCTTTAATCCGTGAGCAATAATCCGTTAGCATTAATCCGTTAGCAATAATCCGTAAAATTTAATCCGGTAGCAATAATCTGTGAGCAATAATCTGTTGGCATTATTTCTTTAGTATTAATCCGTTAGCAATAATCCCTTAGCAATAATCCGTAAACATTAATCATTTGGCAATAATCTGTTATCTTTAATCTGTTAGCAATAATCTGTTAGCGATAATCTGTTAGCAATAATCCGTTAGCAATAATCAGTTAGCAATAATCTGTTAGTTTTAATCTGTTAGCAATAATCTGTGAGCAATAATCCGTTGGCATTATTTCTTTAGCATTAATCCGTTAGCAATAATCCCTTAGCAATAATCCGTAAACATTAATCATTTGGCAATAATCCCTTAGCAATAATCCGTTAGCATTAATTCGTTAGCAATAATCTGTTAGCATGAATCCGGTAGCAATAATCCGTTACAATTCGTGAACCTTAATCCGTAAAATGTAATCCGTTAGCAAAAATCTGTTAGCGATAATCTGTTAGCAATAATCCGTTAGCAATAATGAGTTAGCAATAATCTGTTAGTTTTAATCTGTTAGCAATAATCTGTGAGCAATAATCCGTTGGCATTATTTCTTTAGCAGTAATCCGTTAGCAATAATCCATTAGCAATAATCCGTAAACATTAATCATTTAGCAATAATCCGTTAGCAATAATCCGTAAACATTAATCATTTGGCAATAATCCCTTAGCAATAATCCGTTAGCATTAATTCGTTAGCAATAATCTGTTAGCATGAATCCGGTAGCAATAATCCGTTACAATTCGTGAACCTTAATCCGTAATCCGTTAGCAAAAATCTGTTAGTGATAATCTGTTAGCAATAATCCGTTAGTGATAATCTGTTAGCAATAATCTGTTAGCAATAATCAGTTAGCAATAATCTGTTAGTTTTAATCTGTTAGCAATAATCTGTGAGCAATAATCCGTTGGCATTATTTCTTTAGCATTAATCCGTTAGCAATAATCCCTTAGCAATAATCCGTAAACATGAATCATTTGGCAATAATCCCTTAGCAATAATCTGTTAGCATTAATTTGTTAGCAATAATCTGTTAGCATGAATCCGGTAGCAATAATCCGTTACAATTTGTGAACCTTAATCCGTAAAATGTAATCCGGTAGCAAAAATCTGTTGGCGATAATCTGTTAGCAATAATCCGTTAGCAATAATCAGTTAGCAATAATCTGTTAGTTTTAATCTGTTAGCAATAATCTGTGAGCAATAATCCGTTGGCATTATTTCTTTAGCATTAATCCGTTAGCAATAATCCCTTAGCAATAATCCGTAAACATTAATCATTTGGCAATAATCCCTTAGCAATAATACGTTAGCATTAATTCGTTAGCAATAATCTGTTAGCATGAATCCGGTAGCAATAATCCGTTACAATTCGTGAACCTTCATCCGTAAAATGTAATCCGTTAGCAAAAATCTGTTAGCGATAATCTGTTAGCAATAATCCATTAGCAATAATCAGTTAGCAATAATCTGTTAGTTTTAATCTGTTAGCAATAATCTTTTATCATTAATTCGTTAGCAATTATCTGTTAGCATGAATCCGGTAGCAATAATCCGTTACAATTCGTGAACTTTAATTTGTAAAAACTAATCTGTTAGCAATAATCTGTTAGCAATAATCTGTTAGCGATAATCTATTAGCATTAATCCTTTAGCAATAATCTGTTAGCATTATTATTATTATAGTATAAACAACATCTATCACCACATGGAGAGGAGCCAGATGAGGTGGTTCGGGCATCTGGTCAGGATGCCACCCGAACGCCTCCCTAGGGAGGTGTTTAGGGCACGTCCGCCCGGTAGGAGGCCACGAGGAAGACCCAGGACACGTTGGGAAGACTATGTCTCCCGGCTGGCCTGGGAACACCTCGGGATCCCCCAGGAAGAGCTGGACGAAGTGGCTGGGGAGAGGGAAGTCTGGGCTTCCCTGCTTAGGCTGCTGCCCCCGTGACCCGACCTCGGATAAGCGGAAGAAGATGGATGGATGGATGGGTATCAATCTGATACCCTCGATATCAGCACTGTCGATATTTGTTTCTACCTGCCCACCACTACTTCAAAGTGCCACGATTTATTTATTATACATCCGTTTTTTTTAATAAATATTATGTTATTATTTTAAAATACATTTTTAATTTAATGTATGTCTATAGTTTTAGATATAGGCATTTTTATATCCTATGTATATATTTTTAAGTGAAAGGTAAACAGCAGCACCCTCTGCTGGCTAAATGGGGTAACAGCAAAACATTTGTCTGTCTCGGCTTTGGCTTCTGCATTTTATTCAGCAAGCTAACGGCTAACATTGTTGCATAAATTGAACTATTTACCATTTTTTGGATAATTTGTAATAATGAATGTTTGCTTTGGGAGACGTATTTAAAGATGTATCATTTGTCATCTTTCCATTTCGGCGTTTTAAATTAGCTAGCTAATAACTAACTAATGTTGCGCAAATCGAAAGGTTTCCCATTTTGCAGAGTAATAAATAACGACTGTTTGCAAATGCTAACGTAAATTGAAAAATGTACGCATTTTTTTCGGATCATTTGCCGTCTAATAAATAACGACAGTTTGCTTTGGGAGACGTATTTAAAGGTGTAGAATTTACCATCTGTCCATCTCCACTTTGTTGTCGTCTTTTCACTTAGCTAGCTAATGGCTAACATTGCGGAAATTAAAACATTTCCTGTTTCTTTAAAACGTAACGCTCTATAAATAATGACTGTTTGCTTAGGGAGACATATTTAAAGATGTATAATTTGTTGTCTGTCCATCTTCACTTTGGCTTCTGCTTTTCACTTAGCTAGCTAAAGGCTAACGTTGCGGAAATTAAAACATTTCCTGTTTCTGTAAAACTTACGCTTTATAAATAATGACTGTTTTCCTAGGGAGACATATTTAAAGATGTATAATTTGTTGTCTGTCCATCTTCACTTTGGCTTCTGCTATTCACTTAGCTCGCTAAAGGCTAACGTTGTTGTGTAAATTGAAATGTTTACGTATTTTCTGGATCATTTGCAGGCTAATAAATAATGACAGTTTGCTTTGGAAGGCGTATTCAAATATGTAGAATTTGCCATCTGTCCATCTCCACTTTGTCGTCGTCTTTTCACTTAGCTAGCTAATGGCTAACGTTGCGGAAATTGAAACATTTCCTGTTTCTGTAAAACTTACGCTTTATAAATAATGACTGTTTGCTTAGGGAGACATATTTAAAGATATATAATTTGTTGTCTGTCCATCTTCACTTTGGCTTCTGCTTTTTACTTAGCTAGCTAATGGCTAACGTTGCGGAAATTGAAACATTTCCTGTTTCTGTAAAACTTAAGCTTTATAAATAATGACTGTTTGCTTATTTAAAGATGTAGAATTTGTCCTCTGTTCATCTCTGTTTTAGCGTCCGCATTTCAGCTAGCTTGCTAACAGCTAACGTTAAGTGAATGGTGACAAAATGTCTTGTTATTTTTTTCTCAAGAGTCCATCTTGCTAATCTTAATTTAGTTTGTAGTCGGTTACAAAATACAGCAAAATAATCATTCGAAGTGATTAAGGCGGAAGCTAGGGGGCAGTGTTTGATTAGCGAAATGTTTTAACCTTTCATCTTTGTTTTTTTAGCTCGATAAAAGCGATTCAAAGCAGGGTAAGATTATTTTTGACGTCGTTATTGTCAAATGTGTCCATTTTTAATGTACACGTGGTAGTTTTGCTGCCCTCAAGGATGTGTTATGTCGTAAGATTAGCACGGATGCTACGCTAGCAGCGGTTTTATCCCGACCGGACATGACTTTGTCCTCCAAGTCGCACATTCCCAGTTAAGCGTTTCTATCTCCTGTGTAAAAGACACCGGGGAAGAGACCTGCTTAAGTGAGTGTCAGGTGATCCAGTTTCAGAGCTGATGGACTGGGAGGAGAAGGACATCACTCAGGGATCCCCCAGGGAGGAAATTCCTCCAGGACTTAGTGGAGGTTTTTTTCTTCTTTCTTTCTTTCCCACCGATGACTTTCCAAGACGTTCCCATTAACGGAGTCGGCAAAAAGTGGCGGCGGCGTGCAGCCGAAGGGCTACGGAGCCGATGTGGGCGACCATTTACGCCACAAGCTAACTCTTAACGGCGGTTACAAAAATGTTGATGACGCCTGCAACAGCGCTGTAATGTTCATAATGTTGCTATTTTGTTGTGAAACAATCCCGTATCATTCTAGATCCACATCCAAAACCTTTCACACGCTTTTATTTTGGTAAGGTAAGAAACATGACTCAGCGTAAATCCGTTAGCAATAATCTGTTAGCATTATTCCGTAAACATTAATCCGTTAGCAATAATCCAATAGCCTTAATCCGTTAGCAATAGTCCTTTATTTTTAATCCGTTAGCAATAATCCGTTGGCATTAATCTGTTAGCAATAACCCGTTAGCAATAATATGTTAGCATTATTCCGTAAACATTAATCCTTTGGCAACAATCCGTTAGCATTAATTTGTTAGAAATAATCCATTAGCATGAATCCGGTAGCAATAATCGTTTATTTTTAATCCGTTAGCAATGATCCGTTGGCATTAATCTGTTAGCAATAACCCGTTAGCAATAATATGTTAGCATTATTCCGTAAACATTAATCCTTTGGCAACAATCCATTAGCATTAATTTGTTAGAAATAATCCATTAGCATGAATCCGGTAGCAATAATCCTTTATTTTTAAATCCGTTAGCAATGATCCGTTGGCATTAATCTGTTAGCAATAACCCGTTAGCAATAATATGTTAGCATTATTCCGTAAACATTAATCCTTTGGCAACAATCCGTTAGCATTAATTTGTTAGAAATAATCCATTAGCATGAATCCAGTAGCAATAATCCTTTATTTTTAATCCGTTAGCAATGATCCGTTGGCATTAATCTGTTTGCAATAACCCGATAGCAATAGTCTTACATTTTTAATCCGTTAGCAATAATCCGTTGGCATTATTGTTAGAAATAATCCGTTAGCATGAATCCGGTAGCAATAATCCTTTATTTTTAATCCGTTAGCAATGATCCGTTGGCATTAATCTGTTAGCAATAACCCGTTAGCAATAATATGTTAGCATTATTCCGTAAACATTAATCCTTTGGCAACAATCCGTTAGCATTAATTTGTTAGAAATAATCCATTAGCATGAATCCGGTAACAATAATCCTTTATTTTTAATCCGTTAGCAAGGATCCGTTGGCATTAATCTGTTAGCAATAACCCGTTAGCAATAATATGTTAGCATTATTCCGTAAACATTAATCCTTTGGCAACAATCCGTTAGCATTAATTTGTTAGAACTAAACCATTAGCATGAATCCGGTAGCAATAATCCTTTATTTTTAAATCCGTTAGCAATGATCCGTTGGCATTAATCTGTTAGCAATAACCCGTTAGCAATAATATGTTAGCATTATTCCGTAAACATTAATCCTTTGGCAACAATCCGTTAGCATTAATTTGTTAGAAATAAACCATTAGCATGAATCCGGTAGCAATAATCCTTTATTTTTAATCCGTTAGCAATGATCCGTTGGCATTAATCTGTTAGCAATAACCCGTTAGCAATAATATGTTAGCATTATTCCGTAAACATTAATCCTTTGGCAACAATCCGTTAGCATTAATTTGTTGGCAACAATCCATTAGCATTCATTTGTTAGCAATAAACCATTAGCATGAATCCGGTAGCAACAATCCGTTAGCAATAATCCTTTATTTTTAATCCGTTAGCAATAATCCGTTGGCATTAATCTGTTAGCAATAATATGTTAGCATTATTCCGTAAACATTAATCCTTTGGCAACTATCCGTTAGCATTAATTTGTTAGCAATAATCTGTAAACCTTAATCCGTTAGCAATAAACCATTAGCATTAGCGCTGTGGTCCTACCATTGTTTAGTTGCTAGTCCAGGCTAAACGCTAACACAATCCTGTTGCTTTAACTATAAAAAATAGCAGTTTTAATATTTGCTTTCATATTTTATTATCTAGTTGTTTAACTTTGTAAGAAGGATTAAGAAAAGGCTTTAATGTGTTCAGAGATAACGTTTTGTGTTATTTGTTTCTAGAATTTCGAACATATCACGGAAGTTGGTCTTGACCCCAGGATAAGGAGACGGCAGGCGAAGTGCAGGTAAACATGTATTTAATAACAGAAAAAACTAGTGCAGCAGGGAAGTGCACAAAAGGCAAAAACAGACAAAGCAAACAGCTGCAAAAAAGCAAAACAATGGTCTATGATCATTGGTTATTGTTTTGCTGATATTTACATATAAAACATCCTGACTGGCAACCAGGAATTGGTGTGTCCTGATTGCCAGTCAGGAGCAGGTGAGGAAGCCAGCGCTCAGACTGGAGAAACAGGTGACAAACAGGAAGTGGCACTGAAAATAAGAGCGCTGGAAAGGAACTAATACAAAGCACAGGAACATAAATAAGGTCCAGTTGATTGGTGGCGCTGCAACCAAACCCCATATGTCGGATTGACTTGAAATTTCTCGCACGCTCCACAAAACACCCACCGCAACTTTACGATTTTTGGCAGAATCACCACCAAATTTTGCACTCGTCTTTTGGTGACTGACAAGAACACACCAGTAAAATTTGAGCAGGCTCGGTTACAAAAAAAACCCGCAGCGCACAAATGCCTGAAAATATGTCATTTTTGGGCTTTTGGAGTTTTTCCTTGCCCGGATGCGGGTTCAGATCAGGGGATGGCCTGGTTTGTGCAACCCTTCGAGGCACTTGGGAGTAACGCCTGTACAAATAAATAATTGATTGATTGATTGGTGGCGCTGCAATCAAACCCCATATGTCGGATTGACTTGAAATTTCTCGCACGCTCTACAGAAAAGCCACCGTAACTCTGTGATTTTTGACCGAATCACCACCAAATTTTGCACACGGCTTTTGGTGACTGACAAGAACACGCCAGTAAAATTTGAGCAGGATCGGTTATAAAAAAAAACGGCGCGCACAAACGGCCAAAAATGTTTTAAATTTTTTTTGGGCTTTTGGAGTTTTTCCTTGCCCAAATGCGGGTTCAGGTCAGGGGATGTCCTGGTTTGTGCAACCCTTCGAGGCAAGTAACACCTGTATGAATAAACTTTGATTGATTGGTGGTGCTGCAATCAAACCCCATATGTCGGATTGACTTGAAATTTCTCGCACGCTCTACAAAAAACCCACTGTAACTTCGCGATTTTTGGCCGAATCACCACCAAATTTTGCACACGTCTTTTGGTGACTGACAAGAACACACCAGTAAAATTTGAGCAGGATCGGTTATTTAAAAAAAAAAACGGCGCGCACAAACGGCCAAACATTTTCAAATTTTTTTGGGGCTTTTGGAGTTTTTCCTTGGCCAAATGCGGGTTCAGATCAGGGATGTCCTGGTTTGTGCAACCCTTCGAGGCACTTGGGAGTAACACCTGTATGAATAAACTTTGATTGATTGATTGGTGGCGCTGCAATCAAACCCCATACGTCGGATTGACTTGAAATTTCTCGCACGCTCTACAAAAAACCCACCGTAACTTTGTGATTTTTGACCGAATCACCACCAAATTTTGCACACGCCTTTTGGTGACTGACAAGAACACGCCAGCAAAATTTGAGCAGGCTCGGTTACAAAAAAAACCCGCAGCGCACAAATGCCTGAAAATGTGTTATTTTTGGGCTTTTGGAGTTTTTCCTTGCCCGGATGCGGGTTCAGATCAGGGGATGGTCTGGTTTGTGCAACCCTTCGAGGCACTTGGGAGTAACGCCTGTACAAATAAATAATTGATTGATTGATTGGTGGCGCTGCAATCAAACCCCATATGTCGGATTGACTTGAAATTTCTCGCACGCTCTACAGAAAACCCACCGTAATTCTGTGATTTTTGACCGAATTATCACCAAATTTTGCACACACCTTTTGGTGACTGACAAGAACACACCAGTAAAATTTGAGCAGGATCGGTTATTTAAAAAAAACGGCGCGCACAAACGGCCAAACATTTTCAATTTTTTGGGGGGCTTTTGGAGTTTTTCCTTGCCCAAATGCGGGTTCAGATCAGGGGATGTCCTGGTTTGTGCAACCCTTCGAGGCACTTGGGAGTAACACCTGTATGAATAAACTTTGATTGATTGATTGGTGGCGCTGCAATCAAACCCCATATGTCGGATTGACTTGAAATTTCTCGCACGCTCTACAGAAAAGCCACCGTAACTCTGTGATTTTTGACCGAATCACCACCAAATTTTGCACACGCCTTTTGGTGACTGACAAGAACACGCCAGTAGAATTTGAGCAGGATCGGTTTAAAAAAAAATTTTTATATGGCCGCACATAGCTAACTACCCGTTGGTCATTACGTATTCGAGTGTAAAACATTGAAGATATTTATTATTATTCTGCTAGTTTGTCTTCCACAACCCAAACGGGCGCCGCTAATGACATTTATGGTATTCTGACAGAGTCGCTGTCTACATCAGGCGAGTGACGCTCGTCAAATGCGGCCCCTATTCTTCCTGGAGAGGATCCGGTGTCATGGCGTCCATACATCACGCTGACACAGGTGCGCCCGCTGAAGCGAGCGTGGCGAGAAGCTCTCAAGGTGAGTGCGTGCTTGCCATTCCTCCCACATGAAGACGATATGACTTTATAGGCGGCGGCGTTGATTAGCGTACACCGCCAAAAGGTCAGCCGTCCTGCCCTGACCCCGCCTGGGAGTCCTCCCGGGCCCGACTTCCCTCGCTGCTCTTCGGGGGTAATGGAGGGAGGAAGAATGCGGCGGCAGGAAGTGACTTGGCTGGAGGCAGAGTGGCGGATGAAGAGGCTGAGAGACGGGCCGATGACAATGGCGAGGGGCGGGTGCCGGGCAGGGAGGGGGGGGGGGGGGAGGGGGGGTCCTGAGTGTCGCCCCAGGGTGAGCTACTACACCCTGCTGCATTCGTGTTGACTCCGGCAAAGTGCACCGAGTGGCGAGGCTTCTCGGTGGATTTTGGCAAGGTGATCCTCTCTCTCTCTCTCTCTCTCTCTCTCTCTCTCTCTCTCTCTCTCTCTCTCTCTCTCTCTCTCTCTCTCTCTCTCTCTCTCTCTCTTCCTCCTTCACACACACACACACACACACACACACACACACACACACACACACACACACTTGTATTTGTTACCTTTTTGAGACCTGAGAAAAATGCCCACCTCTGTAGGGCCACCCTTTCTACATATATAAAGATGTGTATTTACAACATTAATAATATATACATACCATGCAAATATAAAAAATCTTGTTGTGAAAAATGAGTTGGAATTTCACAAGAAAAAGGTCACAATTTCACAAGAAAAACTTGGAATTTTGGCAGTGTTATAATAGAAGTCGTCATTTTACTCTACACAAGTCAAAATTTTGCAAGAAAAAACGGAACATTTGTGCAATATTATGACAAAAGTTGGAATTTTACTCGATAACAGTCGCAATTTGGCAAGAAAAGCTTAAAATTTGGGCAATTTTATGAAAAGAGTCGTAATTGTACTCGACAAAAGTCACCATTTTATAAGAAAACTTAAAAATGTTGGCTATACTATAACAAAAATCGGAATTTTACTCCAAAAATGTCACTATTTTACAAGAACAACAAAAAAATTGGCAATATTGTGATAAGTCAGAATTTTATCTGACATATTTTGCATTAAAAAGTCATAATTTTACATTAAAAAAGTCATAATTTTACGAGGAAATATTGCACTATTACAGAAAAAGAAAGAATATGAGAAATTGTTCCCAATTTTATAAGAAAAAAGTCGACACATTGTGAGAAAAAGACTGCTTTTAGTTAATTTATTATTTTTTTGAATATTTAGTTTTCTTATTTACTTCAAGTTATTACAGTGTGTCTCTATGTACATATGTATTTCAATTTGTTACACACACTTTTTATTACATATTTTGACCAGAGGGGGAGCACTTTTAAAAGCGATACACAGTCAACAAAGCGATATACAAACTATGCAAATATAAAAAAGCTTGTGAAAAATGAGTTGGAATTTCACAAGAAAAAGGTCACAATTTCACAAGAAAAACTTGGAATTTTGGCAGTGTTATAATAGAAGTCGTCATTTTACTCTACACAAGTCAAAATTTTGCAAGAAAAAACTGAACATTTGTGCAATATTCTGACAAAAGTTGGAATTTTACTCGATAACAGTCGCAATTTGGCAAGAAAGCTTAAAACTTGGGCAATTTTATGAAAAGAGTCGTAATTGTACTCGACAAAAGTCACCATTTTATAAGAAAACTTAAAAATGTTGGCTATACTATAACAAAAATCTGAATTTTACATGGCAAAATGATGACCAAAGTCATCATTTTACTCCAAAAATGTCACTATTTTACAAGAACAAAATCGGAATTTTACTTGGCAAAATTATGACCAAAGTTATGACAAAATTATGACTAAAAATGTCCCTATTTTACAAGAACAACAAAAAAATTGGCAATATTGTGATAAAAGTCAGAATTTTATATGACATATTTTACATAAAAAAGTCATAATTTTACAAGGAAATATTACAGAAAAATAAAGAATATGAGAAATTGTTCCCAATTTTATAAGAAAAAAGTCGACACATTGTGAGAAAAAGACTGCTTTTAGTTAATTTATTATTTTTTTGAATATTTAGTTTTCTTATTTACTTCAAGTTATTACAGTATGTATCTATGTACATATGTATTTCATTTTGTTACACACATTTGTTATTACATATTTTGACCAGAGGGGGAGCACTTTTAAAAGCGATACACAGTCAACAAAGCGATGCACAAACTATGCAAATATAAAAAAGCTTGTGAAAAATGAGTTGGAATTTCACAAGAAAAAGGTCACAATTTCACAAGAAAAACTTGGAATTTTGGCAGTGTTATGTCTGAGTGAATTGTGTGTGAATTATATTTATATAGCGCCTTTCTCTAGTGACTCAAAGCGCTTTTACATAGTGAAACCCTATATATAAGTTCCATTTAAACCAGTGTGGGTGGCACTGGGAGCAGGTGGGTAAAGTGTCTTGCCCAAGGACACAACGGCAGTAACTAGGATGGCAGAAGCGGGGATCGAACCTGGAACCCTCAAGTTGCTGGCACGGCCGCTACACCAACCGAGCTATACCGCCCCATATAACTTTAATAATCGAAGTCGTAATTTTACTCAACGCAAGTCAACATTTTGCAAGGAAAAAAACTGAACATTTGTGCAATATTATGATAAAAGTTGGAATTTTACTTGATAACAGTCGCAATTTTACAAGAAAAGCTTAAAATTTTGGCAATTTTATGAAAAGAGTCGTAATTGTACTCGACAAAAGTCACCATTTTATAAGAAAAATTAAAAATGTCGGCTATACTATAACAAAAATCGGAATTTTACTTGGCAAAATGATGACCAAAGTCATCATTTTACTCCAAAAATTTCACTATTTTACAAGAACAACAAAAAAATTGGCAATATTGCGATAAAAGTCATAATTTTATCTGACATATTTTGCATTAAAAAGGCATAATTTTACATAAAAAAAGTCATAATTTTACGAGGAAATATTGCAATATTACAGAAAAATAAAAAATATGAGAAATTGTTCCCAATTTTATAAGAAAAAGGTCGACACATTGTGAGAAAAAGACTACTTTTAGTTCATTTATTTATTTTTGTTGAATTTTTAGTTTTTTTATTTACTTCAAGTTATTACAGTATGTCTCTATGTACATATGTATTTCAATTTCTTACACACACATGTTATTACATATGTTTGCTTAGAGGGGGAACACTTCAAATTTTTACACACACTTGTTATTTCATATGTTGGCCAGAGGGGGAGCACTTCAAATTTTTACACACACTTGTAATTTCATATGTTGGCCAGAGGGGGAGCACTTTTAAAACCGACACACAGTCAATTTGAAAAATCCCTCCTTTTTGGGACCGCCCTCATTTTGATAGATTTCACCACCAGGGGTGCAAATGAGACATTCTCTATTAGATGCAATGGTTTTCTGTATTGGGACCATGATTTATGTCATATCCGGTCCTCATATGGAAGCTACTTTTCCTTGTTGATGTCTCAAGAACGGTAGCAATACAAGAACACACACACACACACACACACACACACACACACACACACACACACACACACACACACACACACACACACACACACACACATACCCCCTCCCCCAACATCCATCTCCTGGTTTCCCACCTCGGCGGCCTCTTCCGTCCGTCGTTGACACGGGTGCAGGAGGTGATGAGGTGACACATTGGGTGAAGACAGTCTTATCTGCACCATTAGGACTTCTTCCTCCACGCCGCCATTGTTAGATTTCAAAAACAAAACGGCTTTGATTTCCTGTCAGAAATGAACAAATGTTTAATCTTTGAGGCTGAAAATGTGCCTTGTGTAAACAAAATGATTTAATTAAGACGATATACTATGTTAAATACATTATGTCATGTTACATTGTTGTTTTTAACCGTTTTTTATCTTGTTCCTTCTATGTTTATTATTCTCTTTTCCGTCAGCTTTTAATATTTATAATATTATTATCATTTTATGTTAGATTTTTTTTTTTTTACATCACATTCTACTATATTTTAAGAGGAAAACGTGTTTTGATGTTTGTTTGTTTTTAAACCATTTTTGTTCTGTCTTTTTAAATTTTAGTTGTATTTTGTGAAAGTCAATATATTAATATTTTCATTTAATTCTATTTATTTTGTACTATTTTATGTTATATGCTACTTTATTATCTTTTAAAGGCAATATATATATATTTATTTATTATTTTTTAAATTATTTTTTTTTAAATTTAAAAATTTTTTTTTTTTATTATATACTGTAAATCACATTATTTATTTATTTTTTTTTACTTTATAAATCATTTTTGTTTTGTCTTTTAAACATGTTTTATATTAAACACCCTATTATATTGTCTTTAAAAGGGAATCAATATAAATGTTTTAATATTTTTAACCATTAGATTACTTCTTTTTTTATATATATACTTTACACTCTACTACATTTTAAAAGGAAAAACGTGTTTTGAAAACCATTTTTGTTTTGTCTTTAAAAAAAATTTTTGGCCTTAATTTTTTATTTTATTTTGTGTAACTAAATGTTTTAATTCTTTCATTTAATTCAATTTATTTTGTACTATTTTATGTTATATGCTACCTTATTATATTTTAACGACAACATATATATATTTTATTTATATACTGTAAATCACATTATAATATCTTTTAAAGGAAAAAAAAATATATTTGTCGTTATTTTTTAAGTCATTTCTGTTTTGTCTCTTAAACATTTTTTAATTTCAACAATCCGTTATTTTTATTTTAGTATATCAAATTTTACTTTTCCATCTGTTTTATTTATTTTTGTATTGGATTATATTCTTATATCCCATTATGTTGTATTTGAAAGTTATTTCGTCTTCTTTTTTTATTTTAAACATCATATTATGTTGTCTTTTAAAGGGAAAAAATATAAATGTTTTGATATTTTTTAACCATTAGATTATATCTTTTTTTATTATTATTTTTACATCACATTCTACTATATTTTAAAAGAAAAAACGTATTTTGATATTTTTTTCAAACCCAGTTTTGTTTTGCCTTTTACATATTTTTTTAGCCATTTTTCATTTTTTTATTTTGTGTAACTAAATGTTTAAATTTTTTTATTTAATTCTATTTATTTGGTACTGTTTTATGTTATATACTACCTTATTATCTTTTAAAGAAAATGTATATACATATTTTAATTATATACCGTAAATCACAATATATTATCTTTTACAGAAAAAAAAATAAAGTTGTTATTTTTTAAAGTCATTTTTGTTTTGTCTCTTAAAGATTTTTTCATTTCCACAATCCGTTATTTCTATTTTAGTATATCAAACTTAACTTTTCCATCCGTTTTATTTATTTTGTATTGGATTATATTCTTATATCCCATTATGTTATATTTGAAACCTATTTTGTCTTCTTTTTTACATTAAACATCATATTATATAAAGGGAAAAAATACATATGTTTTGATATTTTTTAACCATTAGATTATATCTATTTTACTATTATTTTTTACATCACATTCTACTATATTTTAAAAGAAAAAACGTGTTTTGATATTTTTTGTGTTTTGTGTTTTGTTTTGCCTTTTACATACTTTTTAGCCTTTTTTTATTTTGTGTAACTAAATGTTTACATTTTTTCATTTAATTCTATTTATTTTGTACTATTTTATGTTATATGCTACCTTATTATCTTTTAAAGACAATATGTATATTTTTTAATTCTATACTGTAAATCACATTATCTATTTTAAAGAAAAAAAAACATTTTTTAAAGTCATTTTTTAAAGTAACTTTTGTTTTGTTTTGTCTCTTAAAGATGTTTTAATTTCCACAATCTGTTATTTCTATTTTAGTACATCAAACTTAACTTTTCCATTTGTTTTATTTATTTTTGTATTGGATTATATTCTTATATCCCAATATGTTATATTTGAAAGCTATTTTATCTTCTTTTTTATATTAAACATCATATTAGAACGTATTTTAAAGTGAAAAAATCTAAATAAAACGTTTTAGTAAAAACAGCTAGAAACACTTTCTCGATCCTTTAAAATTAATGTAATTAGATTTATTTTTGTATGATATTATATCATCTTTTAAAGCCATTTAATTAAATATATGTAGGATTTGTTTTCTGTACATCACATATTATATTTTAAAATCATAGTTAAAACATTTTATTTTATTTTACGAAGGTTTTTTTCCACGCCTTTTTTTTTTTCATTTCCGTGAGCCTTTATTTAAATATTTTATTCAAAATGTATAATTATTTTGTATTACATTATCTATATTTTGTTATATTCTAATCATTTGTTTGTCTCCTACAATTCCTTTTTTCTTTTTAATGAGCTTTTATTTTATTTGAAGACATTTATTCCTGCTATTCTAAAATAGCAACTTTTCTCTTTTCTTCTGTTCTTTTCCCCCAAGTGACTTTCTTCCGTCTTCCTATTGGCCCAGATGGACGTCCACTTGCACTGGGAGGTTATAGCGCCACCTGTTGCTTTTGGCGCGCCCTAAACAAGAGATGATACGGCCATCCAAATATTGAGGAGGCTAGTCGGGCCTGGAGCCAAGCGGGGGTCAGCTGCGTCTGACTAATTGTCCGACGGGCCTGCAGCACGGCGCTCCGACCCCTCCAGCGGTCAGACGCCGTGTCTCCACGCTGCTGAATGTCACTGAGCGCCTCCGCCTGGGGGGGTTGGGGGGGGGGGGGGGAGGCGCCATTGTTCCTCACACACAGCAGTTGCATGAAAAAACACACCAAAAAAAAACCACGTTGATTTCCCGCCAAGTGGTTCTGCATTTCGGGCCTGTTCTGACCGTGCCAGGCCGGGTGAAAGGTCAAACGGACACTTTAGGAAATGCGGTTGCACGGCTCAGGATTGAGTTGCAGCGACTTGTCTCCCTTTTTGCCGCGTGAGTGACGGATGAAGTCGCTCTCAAAGGAGCCTGCGGGCCGTACCTGCCTGGTCCGTCAGCGGGATGATTGACAGCTTGATGAGTCGGCCCGTCTAATCCCCTTCGTGAAGATCAATGCAGGAACTATTTGTGGTACTTTTTACCACTTGGCACACGCTGACAAGCAACTAGTGCGCCACCTAATGTTGCATCATGGGATACCTTTCATTTTGAAATCCTTTTCACTACCAAAATCTGTGAAAAAAATGTATACCGTATTTCCTTGATTAGCCGCAGGGGCGCTAATTAATTTAAAACCTCTTCTCACTCATGCGCTTACCAAAAGCATGCGGGATGGGCAAGCATGCGCTAATTATTTTAAAACCTCTTCTCACTCCGGCGCTTACCTTATCATGAAAAGCACATTTAATTAAAAAAACGTTATTATGGTCTTACCTTTACTTATAAATGGTGTCCATGTGCAGCTGCTTCTGATCAAAGGCAGTCTTCCTTATCTTTCTTCAGTTTTAAAAGTCTCTGGAGATATTCCTTTAATTATTACCTCCTGCTTCGATTGAAAGTCCAGTTTAGAAAACTGTTTTATTTTAGATATGTAATCCTCCATGGTAAAAGTGCAAGCAAACGATCGCTGCTCATGCTTGCTGCTTGTTGTGTTCTTCTGCAGTACCGGTCTTCTGCAGTACTGGTAGTTGCAAG
>NC_084738.1:4925853-5023353 GCF_033978785.1 Entelurus aequoreus
TTATGTCCCGCTTCATCTTGCTTCATCTTTGTTTCGTCCTGTTTTGGCCCGCCCACTTTGTCCAATTTTGTCCCACTTCATCTTTGCTTCGTCCTGTTTTGGCCCGCCCCCTTTGTCCCATTTTGTCCCGCTTCATTTTGCTTCATCTTTGCTTTGTCCTGTTTTGGCCCGCCCACTTTGTCCAATTTTGTCTCGCTTCATCTTTGCTTCATCCTGTTTTGGCCCGCCCACTTTGTCCCATTTCGTCCCGCTTCATCTTGCTTTTCTTATTTTGTCCCGCTTCATGTTGCTTCTGTTTTTTTTTCCGGGTTACGTCGCCTTGCTTTGTCCTGCTTCATCTTGCACTGTCCTACATTTTCTGTTGTTGGACTGTCTCTTTTCATCCCGCTTCATCACGTCCAACTTTGTTCCGCTTCCATCTCGCTTCAGTCTTCTTCGTTCTGCTTCGTCTTGTTTTGTTGTTTTTCATCTTGGATTGTGTTACATGGCCTGGCTTTGTCACACTTTGCCCTGCATTGTCCAGGTTTGTCCTGTTTTTTTTCCTGCCCGGTTTGTCCCGTTTCATCTCGATTCGTCCTATGTGGACTCGTCAGAACACTTTTCCACTTTGCATCAGTCCATCTTAGATGAGCTCGGGCCCAGCGAAGCCGACAGCGTTTCTGGGTGTTGTTGATAAATGGCTTTTGCTTTGCATAGCAGAGTTTTAACTTGCACTTACAGATGTAGCGACCAACTGTAGTTACCGACAGTGTGTTTCTGAAGTGTTCCTGAGCCCATGTGGTGATATCCTTTACACACTGATGTCGCTTTTTGATGCAGTACCGCCTGAGGGATCGAAGGTCCGTAATATCATCGTTTACGTGCAGTGATTTCTCCAGATTGTCTGAACATTTTGATGATATTACGGACTGTAGATGGTGAAATCCCTAAATTCCTTGCACTAGCTGGTTGAGAAATGTTGTTCTTAAACTGTTCAACAATTTGCTCACGCATTTGTTGACAAAGTGGTGACCCTCGCCCCATCCTTGTTTATGAATGACTGAGCGTTTCAAGGAAGCTGCTTTTATACCCAATCATGGCACCCACCTGTTCCCAGTTAGCCTGTTCACCGGTGGGATGTTCCAAATAAGTGTTTGGTGAGCATTCCTCCACTTTCTCAGTCTTTTTTGCCACTTTTGCCAGCTTTTTTGAAACATTGCTGCAGCCATCAAGTTCCAAATGAGCTAATACTTGCAAAAAAATAACAACATTTTCCTTTTCGAACGTTAAATATCTTGTCTTTGCAGTCTATTCAATTGAGTATAAGTTGAAAAAGATTTGCAAATCATTGTATTTTGTTTTTATTTACCATTCACACAACGTGCCAACTTCCCTGGTTTTTGGGTTTCAATGGTCAAAAATCAACGTCAGAACCCAACGTTGATTAAACGTCGTCAAAAAGCATGTTGTTTCAGCGTTATGATTGAGTTACAAAACGTCAACAAGTTCTCAACGTTGTTTTAAAGGCCTACTGAAAGCCACTACTAGCGACCACGCAGTCTGATAGTTTATACATCAATGATGAAATCTTAACATTGCAACACATGCCAATACGGCCGGGTTAACTTATAAAATGACATTTAAAACTTCCCGGGAAATAACCGGCTGAAACGTCGCGGTATGATGACGTATGCGCGTGACGAAGTCCGAGTAACGGAAGTTATGGTACCCGTAGAATCCTATACAAAAAGCTCTGTTTTCATTTCATAATTCCACAGTATTCTGGACATCTTTTGCAATTTGTTTAATGAACAATGAAGGCTGCAAAGAAGACAGTTGTAGGTGGGATCGGTGTATTAGCAGCGGACTACAGCAACACAACCAGGAGGACTTTGTTGGAGCGCTAGCCGTGCTAGCCGCCGACCTCACCTTGACTTCCTACGTCTCCGGGCCGCCAAACGCATCGGGTGAAGTCCTTCGTCCTTCCGCCGATCGCTGGAACGCAGGTGAGCACGGGTGTTGATGAGTAGATGAGGGCTGGCTGGCGTAGGTGGAGAGCTAATGTTTTTAGCATAGCTCTGTGAGGTCCCGTTGCTAAGTTGCTAAGTTAGCTTCAATGGCGTCGTTAGCACAGCATTGTTAACCTTCGCCAGCCTGGAAAGCATTAACCGTGTATTTACATGTCCACGGTTTAATAGTATTGTTGATTTTCTATCTATCCTTCCAGTCAGGGGTTTATTTCTTTTGTTTCTATATGCAGTTAAAGCACGATGCTATCACGTTAGCTCGTAGCTAAAGCATTTCGCCGATGTATTGTCGTGGAGATAAAAGGCACTGAATGTCCATTTCGCGTTCTGGACTCTCATTTTCAAGAGGATATAGTATCCCAGGTGGTTTAAAATACAAATCCGTGATCCACAATAGAAAAAGGAGAGAGTGTGGAATCCAATGAGCCAGCTTGTACCTAAGTTACGGTCAGAGCGAAAAAAGATACGTCCATCACTGCCTCTCTAGTCCTTCACTGTAACGTTCCTCATCTACGAATCTTTCATCCTCGCTCAAATTAATGGGGTAATCGTCACTTTGTCGCTCCGAATCTCTCGCTCCATTGTAAACAACGGGGAATTGTGAGGAATACTAGCTCCTGTGACGTCACGCTACTTCCGCTACAGGCAAGGCTTTTTTTTTATCAGCGAGCAAAAGTTGCGAACTTTATCGTCGATTTTCTCTACTAAATCCTTTCAGCAAAAATATGGCAATATCGCGAAATGATCAAGTATGACACACAGAATGGATCTGCTATTCCCGTTTAAATAAAAAAAAAATCATTTCAGTAGGCCTTTAATGGCTGGGATTCTGGATTTTGTCCTACTTTGTCTCCTTTCCCGTCCCTGCCTGATCATGTTTTGTCCTGCTTGGTCCTGAGCTCATCCTGCATCCTGACAACGGCTTTGGGAGGACAAATTTGGAAGAGAGCAAAAAAAAAAAAAAACCACAGTTGCATGGCGAGACATCGTCCACTTCCCGTTTCAAGTGTCCACATTCCCCGCAAGCTAATCCATATCCAACGCTGACAAGTCTCCAAAAAGACAAAGGAAAGAGCAAATTGCCACGTCCTTCTGCAGGTGCCTTGAAGTGTGAGAGGCTCCTTTGAAGGCAGCTAGCAGGCGTTACGAGGGCTCGAGAGGGAGCCGAGGAGGACGTGTCCAAACAGACTCGGCCTCCAGTTGAGTGATGGGACTCGGGGGAAACGGCAACTGGACACCTCGGCGGCGCTCTGGTGTCAACACCAGGCGAGTCACAGCTGGCTGCCAAAAAGCCTTTTCTTTCTACAGAGAATTGACCTGGGAAAAGGAGAGGAAAAATGGCTCCAACTTACACAACATCACCACTAGAGGGCAGCAGAATGCACCAAAACAACAGCATCACTCAACTGCTGTTTTTATCTAGACCAGGGGTCACCAACCTTTTTGAAAGCAAGAGCTACTTCTTGGGTAGTGATTAATGCGAAGGGCTACCAGTTTGATACACACTTCAATAAATTGCCAGAAATAGCCAATTTGCTCAATTTACCTTTAACTCTATGTTATTATTAATAATTAATGATATTTACACTTAATTGAACGGTTTAAAAGAGGAGAAAACACCAAAAAAAATGACAATTAAATTTTGAAACATTGTTTTTCTTCAATTTCGACTCTTTAAAATTCAAAATTCAACCGAAAAAAAGAAGAGAAAAACTAGCTAATTCGAATCTTTTTGAAAAAATTAAAAAAAGAATTTATGGAACATCATTAGTAATTTTTCCTGATTAAGATTAATTTTAGAATTTTGATGACATGTTTTAAATAGGTTAAAATCCAATCTGCACTTTGTTAGAATATATAACAAATTGGACCAAGCTATATTTCTAACGAAGACAAATCATTATTTCTTCTAGATTTTCCAGAACAAAAATTTTAAAATAAATTCAAAAGACTTTGAAATAAGATTTAAATTTAATTCTACAGATTTTCTAGATTTGCCAGAATAATGTTTTTGAATTTTAATCATAATAAGTTTGAAGAAATATTCCACAAATATTCTTCGTCGAAAAAACAGGAGCTAAAATGAAGAATTAAATTGAAATGTATTTATTCTTTACAATAAAAAAAAAAAAAATACTTGAACATTGATTTAAATTGTCAGGAAAGAAGAGGAAGGAATTTAAAAGGTAAAAAGGTATATGTGTTTAAAAATCCTAAAATAATTTTTAGGGTTGTATTTTTCTCTAAAATTGTCTTTCTGAAAGTTATAAGAGGCAAAGTAAAAAAAATAATGAATTTATTTAAACAAGTGAAGACCAAGTCTTTAAAATATTTTCTTGGATTTTCAAATTCTATTTGAGTTTTGTCTCTCTTAGAATTAAAAATGTCGGGCAAAGCGAGACCAGCTTGCTAGTAAATAAATACCATTTAAAAAATAGAGGCAGCTCACTGGTAAGTGCTGCTATTTGAGCTATTTTTAGAACAGGCCAGCGGGCTACTCATCTGGTCCTTACGGGCACCGCGTTGGTGACCCCTGATCTAGATCCTCCTACTTTTATTCAAATGAAACCTTTAGATATTTATTTACATTTATTTTCATGTTTAAGCCACATGTTTTTATATATTTATCCAAACAAATATGTCTTCATCAGTTGAATATTTCATTTTATCATTGCTTCGAATCAGTGCCATAAATGTGATAATACTCATATTCAGCGACTCAAAATGTGTTTTAGCTAAACTCGGGAAAACCACGCTGAAGATGACTCATTTGAGTAACAGGAGCGAGTAAATGTTCTTGCAAAATACATTTATAACACATTTTAATGGACAATTATTAATAGATTTATTTTCTTTTTTTGACCCATGTTTTACTTGCTAAAGGAGAACTGCACTTTTTTTTTAAATTTTGCCTATCAATTACAATCTCTATGAAAGACAAGAACACGTATGTTTTTCTTTTTTAAAGCATTCTAAGTCGTAAAATATGGCAAGTACGAGGTGGCTAACAATGCAGCAAATGAGAATACTGTATTTATTTTTGCAAAAATATATGTATCTATTTTTATATTGCTCTTTTTATCTTTGGTATGAACATTATTATGTAAACTCGAAGTTATTATTACTTTTTTTGGTTCTTTGTTGTTGCTATTTTTGTATTACAACATTTTATTATTTGATCATGATGTACTGCATTTTAATCTTTTGTTTTGTGATTGTGTGATGTTTTTTGTCTCGACCCCAGGAAGAATAGTCTCCACTGCAGTGTAGACTAATGGGGATCCTTAATAAACTAAACTAAACTATTACAGTGGTCCCCAACCACCGGGCCGCGGCCCGGTACCGGTCCGTGGACCGATTGGTACCGGGCCGCGGCCACACAAGAAATTTAAAAAAAAAATACATTTAATTTTTTTAATTTTAATTTTTTTTTAATTAAATCAACACAAAAAACACAATATATACATTATACATCAATATAAATCAATACAGTCTGCAGGGATACAGTCCGTAAGCACACATGATTGTATTTCTTTATGACAAAAAAAATAAATAAATAAAACAAAAAAAAATTTTTTTTAAATACCATAACCAAAACTGTCTGGTGCCCAGGGAAGAAAAAAGAGAAAAGAAGAGGAGGAGAAACGAGAAAAAGACAGAGGTAGCAGGTAGGTAACTATAGCTTACATGAAATTATTTGTCTGTTACAGAATGTGATAGTAACCTGGCTTTTTAGCATTAAGCTAATGTTACATGATTCGGCAATTGCTAATCAATAAATAGCTAGTTCTGTTTTAACGTCGGGTTAATATTGTGGAGGGGGCTAAATTGTTATGGAAAATAATAATGTAACGTTAGGTAATTACAGTACTCCCACCTTACATTCCTCAGGGACATTTGTATTAGATCTTTTAAGCAGGTATTTTTTGTTTACATTGTTATTGCCTTCTGGTTAGCTAATGTTTTTGCCCTGCAGGTAATAGTCACTTTTCCACCCCTTTATATATTAGGTATAGTTGTAAGCCTAGTTGTTAAAGTGCACATCATTAATGTTAATTAAGCAATATCACATGAGAGGGAATGCTGTTTTTTTAATTTGAGCACTGCTGTGATTCGGTTAAAGATAATCATAACATAACATTCTCATATAATATGTTAATTTGCTTTCTTTAAGTAAAAAAAAAGGTCAAAGACAAAGCGCCAGATTGGTTAAGGCCAGGCCTGCCGATACCGATAATTTTGAAACCGATACCGATAATTTCCGATATTACATTTTAAAGCATTTATCGGCCGATAATATCGGACATCCCTAGTAGAGGCATAACAATACTTTGCTGTATGCTTAAAACGAGCAGGGGGGGGGGGTGTATTAAATTTTTTTTGTTTATTTTATTTTATTTTTTTTACATAAATAAATACAATCATGTGTGCTTACGGACTGTATCCCTGCAGACTGTTTTGATCTATATTGATATATAATGTATATATTGTGTTTTTTATGTTGATATCATAAAAAAAAAAAAAAAAAAAATTTTATTGTTATTTTTATTTTTTTAAATTTCTTGTGCGGCCCGGTACCAATCGGTCCGCGGACCGGTACCGGGCCGCGGCCCGGTGGTTGGGGACCACTGCTTTAGAGCAGTGTTTTTCAACCACTGTGAGATACAGTCTGGTGTGCCGTGGGGAATTATCTAATTTCATCTATTTGGGTTAAAAATATTTTTTGCAAACCAGTAATTATAGTCTGCAAATTATGTGCTGTTGTTGTTGAGTGTCTGCACTGTCTGGAAATCGGCAGAGTAACCGTGTAATACTCTTCCATATCAGTAGGTGGCAGCAGGTAGCTAATTGCTTTGTAGATGTCGGAAACAGCGGGAGGCAGTGTGCAGGTAAAAACGGTGTCTAATGCTTAAACCAAAAATAAAGAAAAGGTGAGTACCCCTAAGAAAAGGCATTGAAGCTACAAAGTAAACAAAAACAGAATGCTGGACGACAGCAAAGACTTACTGTGGAGCAGAGACGGCGTCCACAATGTACATCCAAACATGACATGACAATCAACAATGTCATCCCACAAAGAAGGATAAAAACAACTGAAATACTCTTGATTGCTAAAACAAAGCAGGTGTGGGTAATAGCGGTCAAGGAAGACATGAAAAATACCAAATAAAGAGAAAAAGCCACCAAAGTAGGAGCGCAAGACAACAACTAAAACACTACACGCAGGAAAACAGCAAAAAACTATAAATAAGTCAGGGTGTGATGTGACAGGTGGTGACAGTACACCTACTTTGAGACAAGAGCTATAGTGATGCATGCTTGGTTATGGTTTTAAAGGCCTACTGAAATGACATTTTTTTATTTAAACGGGAATAGCAGATCCATTCTATGTGTCATACTTGATCATTTTGCGATATTGCCATATTTTTGCTGAAAGGATTTAATAGAGAACAACGTCGATAAAGTTTGCAACTTTTGGTCTCTGATAAAAAAAAGCCTTGCCCCTACCGGAAGTAGCGTGACGTAGTCAGTTGTTCACTCCCTCATATTTTCCTATTGTTTTCAACGCAGCTAGAGCGATTCGGACCATTACCCCTTTAATTTGAGCGAGGATGAAAGATTCGTGGATGAGGAACGTGAGAGTGAAGGACTAGAGTGCTAGAGTGCAGTGCAGAACGTATCTTTTTTCGCTCTGACCGTAACTTAGGTACAAGCTGGCTCATTGGATTCCACACTCTCTCCTTTTTCTATTGTGGATCACGGATTTGTATTTTAAACCACCTGGGATACTATATCCTCTTGAAAATGAGAGTCCAGAACGCGAAATGGACATTCAGTGCCTTTTATCTCCACGACAATACATCGGCGAAACGCTTTAGCTACGAGCTAACGTGATAGCATCGTGCTTTAACTGCATATAGAAACAAAAAAAATAAACCCCTGACTGGAAGGATAGACAGAAAATCAACAATACTATTAAACCGTGGACATGTAAATACACGGTTAATGCTTTCCAGGCTGGCGAAGGTTAACAATGCTGTGCTAACGACGCCATTGAAGCTGACTTAGCAACCGGACTGCACAGAGCTATGCTAAAAACATTAGCTCTCCACCTACGCCAGCCAGCCCTCATCTGCTCATCAACACCCGTGCTCACCTGCGTTCCAGCAATCGGCGGAAGGACGAAGGACTTCACCCGATGCGTTTGGCGGCCCGGAGACGTAGGAAGTCAAGGTGAGGTCGGCTGCTCTCCAACAAAGTCCTCCTGGTTGTGTTACTGTAGTCCGCTGCTAATACACCGATCCCACCTACAACTGTCTTCTTTGCAGCCTTCATTGTTCATTAAACAAATTGCAAAAGATGTCCAGAATACTGTGGAATTATGAAATGAAAACAGAGCTTTTTGTATATGATTCTACGGGGTACCATAACTTCCGTTATACTGACTTCGTCACGCGCATACGTCATCATACCGCGACGTTTCAGCCGGATATTTCCCGGGAAATTTTAAATGTCACTTTATAAGTTACCGTATTTCCTTGAATTGCCGCCGGGAATATAGTATTCGCCTGTCTAGAATTACAGCCGGGTCAAACTCGTTTCGCAAAATAATTAGCGCATGCTTGGCACTTCCGCCGGGTCAAATATGAGTCATTAAATGACTTCCTCCTCCTGGTGGTAGAGGGCGCTAGTGATCCTTATTGCGACTGCTGGTACTGCAGAAGACCGGTGCTGCAGAAGAAGACAACAGGCAGCAAGAGTGAGGAGCCATTGTTTGCTTGCACTTTTACCATGGAGGATTACATATCTAAAATAAAACAGTTTTCTAAACTGGACTTTCAATCAAAGCAGGAGGTAATACTTAAAGGAAGATCTCCATCGAGACAGAGAGACTTTTAAAACTGAAGAAAGATAAGGAAGACCTCTATAGGAGCTGTGCATGGACTCATTTATACCTAAAGGTAAGACCATAATAACGTTTTTTTTTATTAAATGTGTTTATCATGATAAGGTAAGCGCCGGAGTGAGAAGAGGTTTTAAATTAATTAACGCATGCTTGCCAATCCCGCATGCTTTTGGTAAACGCAGGAGTGAGAAGAGGTTTTAAATTAATTAGCGCCCCTGCGGCTATTCAAGGAAATACGGTAACCCGGCCGTATTGGCATGTGTTGCAATGTTAAGATGTCATCATTGATATATAAACTATCAGACTGCGTGGTCGCTAGTAGTGGCTTTCAGTAGGCCTTTAAGTCATATCCAACAGTTGCGACAACGACTTTTTATTGTCAATATCGGCTGCTGAGTTTCACTTTGTAATGATTTCTGCGGTGGTGTGCCTTGGCTCCAAAAAAGGTTGAAAAACACTGCTTTAGAGTTCCTTTTTTTGGTTCGTTTTGCACATGTTATTTCCAGACGATGCAAACGGCATAAACATAGCCCCGCCCCCTTTCAGAACATTGACTGTACATACATACACGCTGTAATCCGTCATTACAGCGACTTAAATAGCGCGCGCGTCCTAATACATCATGATCTCCTTGGGCGCGTCCTCCGTGGGCCTCTGCTGCTCCCGCCGCTGGGTGTAGGCGGCGTGGTCGTAGGCGTAGATGAGGGCCACGGCGAGCAGCGAGAGCACCGTGTAAGGGATGAGCAGGTAGTAGCCCAGCAGCATCTGGGACGACTTGATACGCAGCTCCACCGGGACGTTCTCTGCGAAGCTCCTCACCAGGTCCTCGGCTATGGTGGTCGCCAGGAAGTTGGCCACGAAAAGGACGAGGACCAGGAAGGACAAACACGCTGCAGGGAAACACAGAATCAAACAAGTTAAGTTAAAGTACCAATGATTGTCACACACACACACTAGGTGTGGTGAAATTTGACCTCTGCATTTGACCCGTCACCCTCGATCACCCCCTGGGAGGTGAGGGGAGCAGTGAGCAGCAGCGGTGGCCGCGCCCGGGAATCATTTTTGGTGATTTAACCACCAATTCCAACCCTTGATGCTGAGTGCCAAGCAGGGAGGTAATGGGTACCATTTTTATAGTCTTTGGTATGACTCGGCCAGGGTTTGAACTCACAACCTACCCATCTCAGGGCGGACACTCTAACCCAGGGGTCACCAACCTTTTTGAAAACAAGAGCTACTTCTTGGGTAGTGATTAATGCGAAGGGCTACCAGTTTGATACACACTTCAATAAATTGCCAGAAATGGCCAATTTGCTCAATTTACCTTTAACTCTATGTTATTATTAATAATTAATGATATTTACACTTAATTGAACGGTTTAAAAGAGGAGAAAATACGAAAAAAATGACAGTTAAATTTTGAAACATAGTTTATCTTCAATTTCGACTCTTTAAAATTCAAAATTCAACCGAAAAAAAGAAGAGAAAAACTTAAAAAAAGAATTTATGGAACATCATTAGTAATTTTTCCTGATTAAGATTAATTTTAGAATTTTGATGACATGTTTTAAATAGGTTAAAATCCAATCTGCACTTTGTTAGAATATATAACAAATTGGACCAAGCTATATTTCTAACAAAGACAAATCATTATTTCTTCTAGATTTTCCAGAACAAAAATTTTTAAAGAAATTCAAAAGACTTTGAAATAAGATTTAAATTTGATTCTACAGATTTTCTAGATTTGCCAGAATAATTTTTTTGAATTTTAATCATAATAAGTTTGAAGAAATATTTCACAAATATTCTTCGTCGAAAAAACAGAAGCTAAAATGAAGAATGAAATTTAAATTTATGTATTATTCTTTACAAAAAAAAAAAAAAAACTTAAACATTGATTTAAATTGTCAGGAAAGAAGAGGAAGGAATTTAAAAGGTAAAAATGTATATGTGTTTAAACATCCTAAAATCATTTTTAAGGTTGTATTTTTTCTCTAAAATTGTCTTTCTGAAAGTTATGGGAAGCAAAGTAAAAAAAATAATGAATTTATTTAAACAAGTGAAGATCAAGTCTTTAAAATATTTTCTTGGATTTTCAAATTCTATTTGAGTTTTGTCTCTCTTAGAATTAAAAATGTCGGGCAAAGCGAGACCAGCTTGCTAGTAAATAAATAAAATTTAAAAAATAGAGGCAGCTCACTGGTAAGTGCTGCTATTTGAGCTATTTTTAGAACAGGCCGGCGGGCTACTCATCTGGTCCTTACGGGCTACCTGGTGCCCGCGGGCACCGCGTTGGTGACCCCTGCTCTAACCACTAGGCCACTGAGTAATTAATACAGAATGACGTAGACCATTTATGGACTGCATTGGATCCTGATGATTTTATTCCTGCTCGCCGCTTGATACTGACCGCTGATAGAGCTGCAGGTGTAGACGGCCACGGGCCCCATGTAGGTCTCGTAGGGGTTACTGACGCTGTTGTAGAGTGACACCAGGATGCTGATGGTCGACAACAGCAGACACAACACCAGCAGACACAAGGACACCCCGTACAGAACCATAGGGACGCCTTTGGTTTCTATCAGCTTTGGAAACACTGCACACACACACACACACACACACACACACACACACACACACACACACACACACACACACACACACACACACACACACACACACACACACACACACACACACACACACACACACACACACACACAATTGTATTTGTTACATTCTTGAGACCTCGGAAAAATCCCTACCTCTTTAGGACCACCCTTTCTAGATATATAAAGATTTGTATTTTCAAAATTAATAATATATACATACAATGCAGGTATAAAAAAAGCTTGTTGTGAAAAAATTAGTTGGAATTTCACAAGAAAAAGGTCACAATTTCACAAGAAAAACGTAGAATTTTGGCAGTGTTATAATAAAAGTCGTCATTTTACTCAACGCAAGTCAAAATTTTACAAGAAAAACTGAACATTTGAGCAACATTATGATAAACGTTGGAATGTTACTCAACAACAATCGCAATTTAACAAGAAAAGCTTAACATTTTGGCAATTTTATGAAAAGAGTCGTACTTTTACTCGACAAATGTCACAATTTTATAAGAAAACTTTAACATTTTGGCAATATTATAATAATAATCGGAATTTTACTTGGCAAAATTATAACAGGGGTCATAATTTTACTCCAAAAAATTTCACTATTTTACAAGAACAACAAAAAATTTGGCAGTATTGCAATAAAAGTAGAGATGTCCGATAATATCGGCCTGCCGATATTATCGGCCGATATATGCGTTAAAATGTAATATCGGAAATTATCGGTATCGTTTTTTTTATTATCGGTATCGTTTAAAAAAAAAAAAATTAAATCCACATAAAAAACACAAGATACACTTACAATTAGTGCACCAACCCAAAAAACCTCCCTCCCCCTCATTCACACAAAAGGGTTGTTTCCTTCCGTTATTAATATTCTGCTTCCTACATTATATATCAATATATATCAATACAGTCTGCAAGGGATACAGTCCGTAAGCACACATGATTGTGCGTGCTGCTGCTCCACTAATAGTACTAACCTTTAACAGTTAATTTTACTCATTTTCATTCATTACTAGTTTCTATGTAACTGTTTTTATATTGTTGTACTTTCTTTTTTATTCAAGAAAATGTTTTTAATTTATTTATCTTATTTTACAAATTTTTTAAAAAAGTACCTTATCTTCACCATACCTGGTTGTCCAAATTAGGCATAATAATGTGGTAATTCCACGACTGCATATATCGGTTGATATCGGTATCGGTTGATATCGGTATCTGTAATTAAAGAGTTGGACAATATCGGAATATCGGATATCGGCAAAAAGCCATTATCGGACATCCCTAGATAAAAGTCAAAATTGTATATGACAAATGTCACCATTTTGCATTAGAAAGTAATAATTTTAAGAGAACATATTGCAATATTACAGAAACAGAAAGAATATGGGACATTGTTCCCAATTTCATAAGAAAGAAGTCGACACATGATGTGATAAAAAGACTGCTTTAAGTAAAAAAAAATTAAAAAAAATGTTTTGTTTGTAATTGGTTTTTAATCTTCATTATTTACTTCAAGTTATTACAGTATGTCTCTACATACATTTTTTTTGTTTTTTTTTTTAATTAATTTTGGCCAAAGGGGGCGCATTTCAATTTCTTACACACACTTGTTATTACATATGTTGGCCAGATAGGGAGCACTTCAAATTTTTACACACACTTGTTATTTCATATGTTGACCAGAGGGGGAGCACTTTTAAAACAGACACTCAGTCAATTTGAAAAATCCCTCCTTTTGGGGACCACCCTCATTTTGATGTATTTCACCACCAGGGGTACACATGAGATCTCTTTTTTGTTTTTTTGTAACGTGCTTAAGGCCAACGACAAATGAAGTGAATTATATTTATATAGCGCTTTTTCTCTAGTGACTCAAAGCCCTTTACGTAGTGAAACCCAATATCTAAGTTACATTTACACCAGTGTGGGTGGCACTGGGAGAAGGTGGGTAAAGTGTCTTGCCCAAGGACACAAAGGCAGTGACTAGGATGGCGGAAGCAGGGATTGAACCTGGAACCCTCAAGTTGCTGGCACGGCCACTCTACCAACCGAGCTATACCGCCCCTGAGTCACGGACCACAGATGGCCCCTGTGCTGCACTTGTGGCAACCCAGATGTAGAAGCTAACTGTTAATGGCCACTATAGTCTTAGTACTGTAGTGTATTTGTTCATCCTTTGGTCACAAATGGGACTCGGGTTGTCTTACGTCAGCACCGGAAGTTGTAAAATCAGCTGTTCACCTATCGGGTTTTTTCAGGGATGAATAGGGAAGTCCTTCTTTAGCTTGTTTTATCATATATTGCTGCCTTTGCACCTGTCAATGTTTACTTTTGTATGCTTATTAAATCATTAAAAAAATCCTGACTTTGGAGCAATGTTCACAGACTGGCTCTCTATTAGATGCAATGGTTTTCCGTATTGGGACCATGATTTATGTCCTAACTTGTTCACCGGTCCTCATATGGAAGGTACTTGTCCTTGTTGATGTCTCAAGAAGGGTAGCAATACAAGAACACACACACACACACACAAACATATGCATTATTGCAAAACGTCAGAGCAAGAACCCTGTTGATTTTGAGGAATTGTTTGGGTTAGGTAAAGATTAATATGCTCAATATGTCAATAGCCTTCTAAATGTATTATTGATTACTGTTCATGAAAGCATTTTCAAGATCATGTCAGTGCTTTTATACTTTATACCGGTTTTTTTTTAAAGTCGGTACATTTTACTGTAAAAACCTGGCAGCTCATGCAGTTGCCAGAAATGTACCGTAAAATCATCAATGGTACCATTTTTCCCAATTACTGAAATGCACTGTAAACACAGGTAACGTGGATTTTATGATAAAGTCTGTCGCCAGAATTTTATGGCAAAAAAACTGTGGTACCGTTTTTCCAATGACGGTAAAAAAAACAAAAAACAAACTGGCAGCTCAGTCACCAGAATTTAACATAAAAATGTATTTAAAAATAAAGACAACTTCAGATTGTTTTATTTCTTTAAAAATAGAACAAGCACATTCTGAAAATGTACAAATCATAATGTTGTTGTTGTTGTTTTCACACTTACATGTTGCGGTTAACAGTATTCCATCTTTATTTGTCGTTATTTATATTTTCTGAATAAATGATGTGATAATGTTCATCAGTCAACTCATTGGTGTTCATTTTCAATCTATCAAGATAAAAAAAATGTATCAAAATCAAATTACAGGATGTTGTTTAAAGTTAAAGTTATAAGTTAAAGTACCAATGATTTATGTAGTTTGCTCATTTTCCTCGACTGAGGTACTAACATCATGTAACAAATATACAAACAATTGCTATTGCGACATCCAGTGGACACATTTAAGAACAGCTGTTTCTTTCATTCAAACATTTCAGGTTCATGTTTGTACTTAGCAAACTCATCCCGCGGGCCGGATAAAACCCGTTCAGCCTCGGGCTGTACGTTTGAGACACCTGATGTAGATGATTGTCATGTCTTTTGATCATATTTTGTTTGGCTATGTTCTGTTTGGTTTTTGGACACTTTTAGTTCCTGTTTTTTCACTCCCTTGTTTTGTTTCCATGACGACCATTAGTTTCACCTGTCATGTGTTCGGACTCACGCACCTGTCATTAATCATGTCCTTATTATTTAAGCTTGTAGTTGCCAGGCAGTCAGCCTGGCGACATTACCTCTGTTACCCATGCTACTCTTGTTTCATGCCATGCCATAGTTCCATGCTCTTTCCATGCTTGACCAAGTAAGTTTGGTTTATTCGTGCCACAGTAAGTGTTTTCGTTTTTATGGCCATAGTTTTTCCTTTGTGCTAGTTTTTGTTCTCATAGCCAAGTTTGTTCTCCGCCTTGTGCGCGCCTTTTGTTTACACTTTTTATAGTCAGAATAAACATGTCTTTACCTCAGGGCCGGCCCATGGCATAGGCCGTATAGGCAAATGCTAAGGGCGCCGTCCATCAGGGGGCGCCACGCCAGTGCCACAAATGTTGGAGGAAAAAAAAAAAAAAAGTTGGTACTATTATTTCTAAATACATAAAATAATCCCACGTTAATTAAAATGCAAAGTAAAGCCTATTTAATAGAAATATTATTTGTTACAACATTACGCCCCCCCCCCCCCCTCCCCCGGCACGGTGCGCCCCCTCCCTTCCCGTATCATGACTCTTTTTGGACGTCACCACATAAAAAAATCAACACAAGATGTGAAAACGGCCAAAACTGTCAGGTGCCCAGGGAAGAAAAAAAGAGAAAAGAAGAGGAGAGACGAGAAAAAGACAGAGGTAGCAGGTAGGTAACGTTAGCCTACATGAAATTATTTGTCTGTTACAGAATGTGATAGTAACCTGGCTTTTTAGCATTAAGCTAACGTTACATGATTCGGCAATTGCTAATCAATAAATAGCTAGTTCTGTTTTAACGTCGGGTTAATATTGTGGAGGGGGCTAAATTGTTATGGAAAATAATAATGTAACGTTAGGTAATTACAGTACTCCCTGGTGTACAGTAATTTGTAAGTCATTCTAGTTAATGCTATATTAAAAAGCACAAATAGAGAACTCTGTAGGATCCCCTTTTTTTGTAATATAGTTGTTAAAGTCATACTGGTTTGATATCTTGTTTTGTGCAGTGCCTTATTTATATTGTATTTTTAATTTATTTTATGCAACTTGTTGACACGTTTTATTTTGTGTTTATGTATGTAAAAAATATTGTATTTCATATATTCATTTTTTATTTTTTGTATTCATTTATTTATCCATATTTTTTTTAATCTTGTTAACTATTCTGATTGTTAATTTGCTTTCTTTAAGTAAAAAAAAAGGTCAAAGACAAAGCTATTCGGTTTCTTGTGAGTATATACACTTCACTGCCGATGTGGGGGGGCGCCACCTAAAATCTTGCCTAGGGCGCCAGATTGGTTAGGGCCGGGCCTGCTTTACCTTCACGCCATGTCCGATCCAATTCCTTCGCATTCCGGGAAAACAAACCACCCCATAGTCCACGTCCTGACAATGATCATATCTGCTGTACTTAACTTTAGAAAAGGGAAGTATTAGATACTTCTCTTGTTGCCTTACTTGTATTTGACTTTATTAAATGTTTGGGTAGAATTTTATTAAACAAAATCAGTTTTCTTTTCAGTAATAAAGAAATTGATCAGAGCTGAATGTAGTTAATCATAGACTAGGCATCCAATGAATGGTGTGTCGCCCTAAATTCACAGCCCTAGTAAGTATGTCAGATATAATTATTGAATATGATTAAAACCAAGGGAAAGATTAATAATTTAGTGTTATTTTTTGAGTGGGCCCCTTGCCCGTCTATCATGGAAGAAAGATGAAGAACCCCTGCTTTACTGGAAGAATGACTTGACACCTATTGATTTTCATGGGTATTCAAACCAAGATGATATGTGTGGTTAAAGATCCAAGCCCTATATCTGTTTTTAAGTCCTACTGTCCCATATCAAGCTACGCATTGGTTTTGAATGAGGACCAACTCAAGATGATTAGGTAGCTGGGTTCAAAGATCAAGTATGACCCTTCTCGCCGGTCTAAAGCAATAATGCCTGCTACTGTTTGCTCGGTAATGAATATTATATCGAGTCATTTCACCTGGGAAGTCCACAGGGGGTCCGAACAGGGGACAAATGTCTCTCTCCAGCTTGGCGTCAAAAAGCTCCAGCGTGATGGTGGCCGAGCCGTTAAAGAAGCTGCTTGTTCCCCGGGCGCAGACCATGGTCTTGGTCGCCCACTCTGTGGACATGGCGAAGCCCAAGATTCCCACCGATATGGCCGTGGCCAGCGCACTGGACGTGAAGTACAGGGTCTTAGACCTGGACGGCATGGCGGCGGCAGCGGGAGTCTCAAACAAATCTCCACTCCCCGGGATCAGAACTTCCTCATCCCCACAACATCCGACGTGTGCGTTGGACTTATATGCCAGGGTGGAGTGTGACATGTCGGTCGTAAAAACGGCAAAGCAGATACGGCCGTGACCTTTGATTAGACGGGTGGTTGTCATGGAAACAACACTGCCACATCAGGATGGGGTTCACAGAGAGAAACCAGAAGTGTGTGTTTGTGAGACAATTATCAGGCAAATGAAAGTCCAGGGAAGTGTAATTCCACTCAGCAATCAGGTTAGTCTTTCCTGGACACGGCACACGCATCCATGTTGTGTCCATCTTGTTTCCCAAACCCCGCCTTGGATTCAAAGTCCACTTCAGGATGTGTCATAAAGCACAATAGGGATGAATGATTTACTTACACCTGCAGCTGCTAACCTGGGGGTTAGCTTGTAATATGTGGCCTGTACTGGCAGCTAATTGTACGCTTGTGGCGTATGCGTTGATATCAACAAAGTAATCTTTGTCATTCAATTTTTGTTCATTTTTACAGTTATTCTACATGTTTCTAATGAGGTGGTGTAATGATACGCAAAGTTCCCTTTCTTGCACATGGCACAGGTTTTATGTATAGTCTGCACCCATGGCAACCAAAACACAAAACCAAGGTTGCTCAAAACAGGAACTGAGGGAGTCAAAAAATAAAAGAAACATGGGACTTGCGATGAGGTGCCGACTTGTCCAGGGTGTAAAAATACAAACATACATACAGTCGAGGTCAAAAGTTGTAAAGAACATAATGTCATGGCTGTCTTGAGTTTCCAGTGATTTCTACAACTCTTATTATTTTGTGATAGAGTGATTGGAGCACATATCGCTGGGTATTGTGGCCAAATAGCTCAATTTTTGTTTCATCTGACATCACATGGGCAAAGATAAGACCTTCTGGAGGAAAGTTCTGTGGTCAGATGAAACAAAAATTGAGCTGTTTGGCCGCAACACCCAGCAATATGTTTGGAGGAGAAAAGGTGAGGCCTTTAATCCCAGGACCACCATTCCTATGGTCAAGCATGGTGGTGGTAGTATTATACCCTGGGCTTGTTTTTCTGCCAATGGAACTGGCAGAAAGTAAATGGGACAATGAAAAAGGAGGATTAGCTCCAAATTCTTCAGGACAAGCTAAAATCATCAGCCTGGAGGTTGGGTCTTGGGCGCAGTTGGGTGTTCCAACAGGACAATGAACCCAAACACACGTCAAAAGTGGTAAAGGAATGGCTAAATCAGGCCAGAATGAAGGTTTTAGAATGGCCTTCCCAAAGTCCTGACTTAAACGTGTGGACAATGCTGAAGAAACAAGTCCATGTCAGAAAACCAACAAATTTAGCTGAACTGCATCAATTTTGTCAAGAGGAGTGGTCGAAAATTCAACCAGAAGCTTGTGGATGGCTACCAAAAGCGCCTTATTGCAGTGAAACTTGCCAAGGGAAATGTAAGCAAATATTAACATTGCTTTATGTATACTTTTGACCAGCAGATTTGCTCACATTTTGAGTAGACCCATAATAAATTCAAAAAAGAACCAAACTTCATGAATGTTTTTTGTGACCAACAAGTATGTGCTGCTATCACTCTATCACAAAAAAATAAGAGTTGTAGAAATTATGTGTTCGCTGGACATTATGTTCTTTCCAAGTGTATGTAAACTTTTGACCACGACTGTACATATATATATATATATATATATATATATATATATATATATATATATATATATATATATATATATATATATATATATATATATATATATATATATATATATATATATATATATAAATATATATATATATATATATATATATATATATATATATATATATATATATATATATATATATATATATATATATATATATATATATATATATATATATATATATATATATATATATATATATATATATATGACATGTAACCAAATATTAACATTGTTTTATGTATACTTTTTACCCAGCAGATTTGCTGACATTTTCAGTAGACCCATAATAAATTCATAAAAGAACTAAACTTCATGAATGTTTTTTATGACCAACAAGTATGTGCTCCAATCACTACATCACAAAAAATAAGATATAATATAATACGACTGTACATATATATATTTATTTATGTATATATATATATATATATATATATATATATATATATATATATATATATATATATATATATATATATATACTGTATGTATACAGTTGTGGTCAAAAGTTTACATACACTTGTAAAGAACTTAATGTCATGGTTGTCTTGAGTTTCCCATAATTTCTACAACTCTTATTTTTTTGTGATAGAGTGATTGCAGCACATACTTGTTGGTCATAAAAAACATTCATGAAGTTTGGTTCTTTTATGAATTTATTATGGGTCTACTGAAAATGTGAGCAAATCTGCTGGGTCAAAAGTATACATACAGCAATGTTAATATTTGGTTACATGTCATATATATATATATATATATATATATATATATATATATATATATATATATATATATATATATATATATATATATATATATATATATATATATATATATATATATATATATATATACACACAATATAGCCAAAGTTCCTGTGGTTTATCCGTTAAACAGTACTCTCAATACAGTACAGTAGAATATTCCTGGATTGTTTCCCCTGACCTAAGGAATATATATATATATATATATATATATATATATATATATATATATATATATATATATATATATATATATATATATATATATATATATATATATATATATATATATATATAGATATATATAGATAATTTTATTTTTTTAAATTATTTGAACAATAATTTGATTCAAGAGCTACTTTAAAATAAATATGTATAACCTTTTTGAACGTAATAGCGCTCACTTTTGATTGACAGTCACACCAAGAAACAGCAGAAAGCTGCAGTACTCTTAGTGACCGCAGTGTGTCGCCGTTTGCCACCGTGCAAAAAGCGCTTGACGGCGGCATGGCGGCGGCTTGTGTTCGCTGGAGTAAACACTGGCTCCTCCTTCCCGGCGTGACAGGCGGACACACCGAACCCCTCGCCTCGCCTTTTTTTCTCCCCTCTCTATCTCCTTCTCCTTCTCCGACTCCGAGACATATAAAGCTCTGCTCTGCGGGTCCACATGTTGAAACCTCCCAGGTGAGTTAATGTGTTCGCTGGATAGCTTCCTGGTCGCCAGGGAGTGTTCGCTAACTGTTTAGCTTGTTTGTGTGTGTGTTTGGTTTCATTTGTTGTCACACCTGTCAGTTACGCTCCCAGGACGTCACCATTCAAGCTAAGAAATGTGACATATTGTATCAACTATTGGTTTATTGTTCATTACTGCGACCGAACCAGCCCCCATCGAACCTGCACTGACCCGGTCAGTCAGTGTGGATCCACTCCCACACTCCATCAAGTCCATGGTCTTAACTGGCGGTTTTCCCACCATTTAGCTTTTTATTACCTGTGATTCAACTGCAAGTGTTTAAAGTTATCATTCATGTTTTGACCTGGAGTTGCTGGTTTTATGGTGGCTGTCAAATCCTAAAAGGTCAGAGGTCAGCCATCAGCATCCTTGACAGTGTGCAGTCAAGCAGGGGTGGCCACATTGTGTTCATTGAGGGCCACACTGCTCTCTGAGGGCCGCTTGTTACAGTGACTCCATATGATATTATCGGCCGATAAATGCTTTAAAATGTAATATCGGAAATGATCGGTATCGTTTTTTTTTTATTATCGGTATCGGTTTTTATTTTTTTATTTTTTATTTTATTAAATCAACATAAAAAACACAAGATACACTCACAATTAGTGCACCAACCCAAAAAACCTCCCTCCCCCATTTACACTCATTCACACAAAAGGGTTGTTTCTTTCTGTTATTAATATTCTGGTTCCTACATTATATATCAATATATATCAATACAGTCTGCAAGGGATACAGTCCGTAAGCACACATTATTGTGTGTGCTGCTGCTCCACTAATAACAGTTAATTTGACTCATTTTCATTAATTAGTAGTTTCTATGTAACTGTTTTTACCGTATTTCCTTGAATAGCCGCAGGGGCGCTAATTAATTTAAAACCTCTTCTCACCCCTGCGTTTACCAAAAGCAGGCAAGATTGCCATGCATGCGGTAATTATTTTAAAACCTCTTCTCACTCCGGCGCTTACCTTATCATGAAAAGCACATTTAATAAAAAAAACGTTATTATGGTCTTACCTGTAGGTATAAATGAGTCCATGCCAGCTCCTTTTGAAGAAAAGCATCGATATAGAAGTCTTCCTTCAGTTTTAAAAGTCTCTCTGTCTCGATGGAGATCTTCTTTTTAAGTATTACCTCCTGCTTCCATTGAAAGTCCACTTTAGAAAACTGTTTTGTTTTAGATATGTAATCCTCCATGGTAAAACAATGGCTGCGCACTCTTGCTGGTGTTGTCTTCTTCTGCAGTACCGGTCTCCTGCAGTACCAGCAGTCGCAAGAAGGATCACTAGCGCCCTCTACCACCAGGAGGCGGGAGTCATTTAATGACTCTTGTTTGACCCGGCGGAAGTGCCAAGCATGCGCTAATTATTTGGGGAAACGAGTTTGACCCGGCTGTAATTCTAGGCATGCGAATACCATATTCCCGGCGCCAATTCAAGGAAATACGGTATATTGTTTTACTTTCTTTTTTAAAATTTATTTTTCTTATTTTACAATTTTAAAAAAAAAGGACCTTATCTTCACCATACCTGGTTGTCCAAATTAGGCATAGTAATGTGTTAATTCCACGACTATATATCGGCATCGGGACGGCGTGGCGAAGTTGGTAGAGTGGCCGTGCCAGCAATCGGAGAGTTGCTGGTTACTGGGGTTCAATCCCCACCTTCTACCATCCTAGTCACGTCCGTTGTGTCCTTGGGCAAGACACTTCACCCTTGCTCCTGATGGGTGCTGGTTAGCGCCTTGCATGGCAGCTCCCGCCATCAGTGTGTGAATGTGTGTGTGAATGGGTGAATGTGGAAATACTGTCAAAGCGCTTTGAGTACCTTGAAGGTAGAAAAGCCCTATACAAGTATAACCCATTTATCATTTATTTATATCTGTATCGGTAATTAAGAGTTGGACAATATCGGAATATCGGATATCGGCAAAAAAGCCATTATCGGACATCCCTATTTTTAATCCTCGTGATGGTATTACACAATACCCAGTGCATTTGATTATTATGTTTTAATATTGATTGATTGAAACTTGTATTAGTAGATTGCACAGTACAGTACATATTCCGTACAATTGACCACTAAATGGTAGCACCCGAATAAGTTTTTCAACTTGTTTAAATCGGGGTCCAAGTAAATCGATTCATGGTACAAATACCGTATTTCCTTGAATTGCCGCCGGGTATATAGTATGCGCATGCCTCGATTTACCGCAGGGTCTAACTTGTTTCGCAAAATAATTAGCGCATGCCAAGAATTACCGCCGGGTAAGTCACGTACCTACTACGTTTTTAGCGTTACCCGGCAGTTCGCGGTATTGCAAATGTTCGTTCAGCGTATTTTTTGCACTGACATAGTTTAACATAAATATATGCATAGATCTACATAACATAGGTCCCGAGTCCTGTGTGCAACATCTAGCATAATATATCACAATTGATTATATCGGTATACATTGTACCGCTGTGTTATAACGCAGGCACTTGGGAGCCATTCAGCAATTACGTATGCAAGGGGGGGTGGGGTTGGGGGTCAAAATCCTGGGGGGGAAATGCGCACAATTAAGTACCATCATTTGTATAGTACATTTTGCGTACGGGTGTTGGGGTCAAAATCCTGGGGGGGAAATGCGCACAATTAAGTACCATCATTTGTATAGTGCATTTTGCGTACGGGGGTTGGGGTCAAAATCCTGGAGAAAAATGCGTACGTAATTGTTGAATGACCCCTTGTAAAAATAAAGAGTGTCACGTTATAATTGCCTTTTCAGACCCAAACAAAAAGAACTCCCGGGATGATTCATTGTGCTTTAAATTTTATTGCGGCATTAAGCGATGTCATGATTATCCTTACATCACACTCAAATTTATAAGCGCATGCCTAAATTTACCGCATGCCTTTGGTAAGCGCCGGAGTGAGAAGAGGTTTTAAATTAATTACCGCCGGTGCGCTAATTAAAGGAAATACGGTATCTGCTATCAGCATAATACAGTCATCACACAAGTTAATCATCAGGGTATATACATTGAATTATTTACATTATTTACAATCCGGGGGGTGGGATGTGGAGGGGGCCGGGGGGTTAGGTTTGGTTGATATCAGCACTTATAAATAAATGACAAATGGGTTATACTTGTATAGCGCTTTTCTACCTTCAAGGTACTCAAAGCGCCTTGACAGTATTTCCACATTCACCCATTCACACACACATTCACACACTGATGGCGGGAGCTGCCATGCAAGGCGCTAACCAGCAGCCATCAGGAGCAAGGGTGAAGTGTCTTGCCCAAGGACACAACGGACTTGACTAGGATGGTAGAAGGTGGGGATTGAACCCCAGTAACCAGCAACACTCCGATTGCTGACACAGCCACTCTACCAACTTCGCCACGCCGTCCCTTCAGTCATCAACAAATGCATCATCTGAGAAATGGACATTGAAACAGTGTAGGTCTGACTTCGTAGGATATGTACAGCGAGCGGTGAACATAGTCAGTTCAGAAAGCATAAGAACAAGTATATACCGTATTTTTCGGAATATAAATCGCAGTTTTTTTCATAGTTTGGCCGGGGGCGCGACTTATACTCAGGAGCGACTTATGTGTGAAATTATTAACACATTACCGTAAAATATCAAATAATATTATTTAGCTCATTTACGTAAGAGACTAGACGTATAAGATTTCATGGGATTTAGTGATTAGGAGTGACAGATTGTTTAGTAAACGTATAGCATGTTCTATATGTTATAGTTATTTGAATGACTCTTACCATAATATGTTACGTTAACATACCAGTTGGTTATTTATGCCTCATATAACGTACACTTATTCAGCCTGTTGTTCACTATTCTTTAGACATTTTAAATTGCCTTTCAAATGTCTATTCTTGGTGTTGGCTTTTATCAAATAAATTTCCCCCAAAAATGCGACTTATATTCCAGTGTAGGGGTCACCAATCTTTTTGAAAGCAAGAGCTACTTCTTGGGTAGTGATTAATGCGAAGGGCTACCAGTTTGATACACACTTCAATAAATTGCCAGAAATAGCCAATTTGCTCAATTTACCTTTAACTCTATGTTATTATTAATAATTAATGATATTTACACTTAATTGAATGGTTTAAAAGAGGAGAAAACACACAAAAAAATGACAATTACATTTTGAAACATAGTTTATCTTCAATTTCGACTCTTTAAAATTCAAAATTCAACCGAAAAAAAGAAGAGAAAAACTAGCTAATTCGAATCTTTTTGAAAAATATTTCACAAATATTCTTCGTCGAAAAAACAGAAACTAAAATGAAGAATTAAATTAAAATGTATTTATTATTCTTTACAATAAAAAATAAATTTACTTGAACATTGATTTAAATTGTCAGGAAAGAAGAGGAAGGAATTTAAAAGGTAAAAAGGTATATGTGTTTAAAAATCCTAAAATCATTTTTGAGGTTGTATATTTTTTTTCTCTAAATTTGTCTTTCTGAAAGTTATAAGAAGCAAAGTAAAAAAATTAATGAATTTATTTAAACAAGTGAAGACCAAGTCTTTAAAATATTTTCTTGGATTTTCAAATTCTATTTGAGTTTTGTCTCTCTTATAATTAAAAATGTCGAGCAAAGCGAGGCATGCTTGCTAGTAAATAAGTAAAATTTTAAAAATAGAGGCAGCTCACTGGTAAGTGCTGCTATTTGAGCTATTTTTAGAACAGGCCAGCGGGCTACTCATCTTGTCCTTACGGGCTACCTGGTGCCCGTGGGCACCGCGCTGGTGACACCTGATATAGTGTGACTTATATATGTTTTTTTCCTTCTTTATTATGCATTTTCGGCAGGTGCGACTTATACTCCGAAGCGACTTATACTCCGAAAAATACCGTACATTTGATTATTTACAATCCGGGGAGGTGGGATGTGGAGGGGGGAGGGTGTTAGGCTAGGGTTGAAGTTGCCTGGAGGTGTTCTGTTAGTGCGGTTTTGAAGGAGGATAGAGATGCCCTTTCTTTTACACCTGTTGGGAGTTCATTCCATATTGATGTGGCATAGAAGGAGAATGAGTTAAGACCTTTGTTAGATCGGAATCTGGGTTTAACGTGGTTTGTGGAGCACCCCCTGGTGTTGTGGTTATGGCAGTCATTTACGTTATGAAAGTAGTTTGACATGTACTTCGGTAAACGTTAACGTACAGTCACTATCAAAACTTTACATACACTTGTAAAGCTTCCAATAATTTCTAGAACTCTTATTTTTTTGTGATAGAGTGATTGCAGTACATACTTGTTGGTCACAAAAAACATTCATGAAGTTTGGCTTTTTTATGAATTTATTATGGGTCTACTGAAAATGTGAGCAAATGTGCTGGGTCAAAAGTATACATACAGCAATGTTAATATTTGGTTACATGTTTTACTGCAATAAGGCGCTTTTGGTAGCCATCCACAAGCTTCTAGCAAGCTTCTGGTTGAATTTTTGACCACTCCTCTTGACAAAATTGGTGCAGTTCAGCTAAATGTGTTGGTTTTCTGACATGGACTTGTTTCTTCAGCATTGTCCACACATTTGGACTTTGGGAAGGCCATTCTAAAACCTCCATTCTAGCCTGATTTAGCCATTCCTTTACCACTTTTGACGTGTATTTAGGGTCATTGTCCTGTTTGAACACCCAACTGCGCCTAAGACCCAACCTCCAGGCTGATGATTTTAGGTTGTCCTGAAAAATTTGGAGGTAATCCTCCTTTTTCATTGTCCCATTTACTCTCTGCAAAGCACCAGTTCCATTGGCAGCATTGGTGTTCCTGGGATTAAAGGCCTCACCTTTTCTCCTCCAAATATATTGCTGGGTATTGTGGCCAAACAGCTCAATTTTTGTTTCATCTGACCACAGAACTTTCCTCCAGAAGGTCTTATCTTTGTCAACGTGATGTTAGATGAAACAAAGCTCTAGCTGCTGGCCGCACTTTGGACACCCGTGTGTTTTAATAAGGTTTTTTGATTGGTCAGATCCATCCATCCATTTTCTACCGCATATCCCTTTTCAAACCATTTTCAATTGAATAGACTGCAAAGACAAGATACTTAACGTTCGAACTGGAAAACTTTATTTTTTGCAAATATCAGCTCATTTGGAGTTTGATGCCTGCAACATGTTTCAAAAAAGCTGGCACAAGTGGCAGAAAAGACTGAGAAAGTTGAGGAATGCTCACCAAACACTTATTTGGAACATCCCAAATGTGAACAGGCTAATTGGCAACAGGTGGGTGCCATGATTGGGTATAAAAGCAGCTTCCATGAAATGCTCAGTCATTCACAAACAAGGATGGGGCGAGGGTCACCACTTTGTCAACAAATGCGCGAGCAAATTGTCGAACAGTTTAAGAACATTTCTCAACGAGCTATTGCAAGGAATTTAGGGATTTCACCATCTACGGTCCGTAATATCATCAAAAAGTTCAGAGAAACTGGAGAAATCACTGCACGTAAACGATGATATTACGGACCTTCGATCCCTCAGGCGGTACTGCATCAAAAAGCGACATCAGTGTGTAAAGGATATCACCACATGGGCTCAGGAACACTTCAGAAAACTACTGTCAGTAACTACAGTTGGTCGCTACATCTGTAAGTGCAAGTTATAAGTCTACTATGCAAAGCGAAAGCCATTTATCAACAACACCCAGAAACGCAGCCGTCTTCGCTGGGCCCGAGCTCATCTTAGATGGACTGATGCAAAGTGTAAAAGTGTTCTGTGGTCTGACGAGTCCACATTTCAAATTGTTTTTGGAAACAAAGAGGAAAAGAACCAACCGGATTGTTATGGCCGCAAAGTTCAAAAGCCAGCATCTGTGATGGTATGGGGGTGTATTAGTGCCCTAGGCATGAGTAACTTACACATCTGTGAAGGCACCATTAATGCTGAGAGGTACATACAGGTTAATGGAGCAACATATGTTGCCATCCAAGCAACGTTATCAAGACAATGCCAAGCCACGTGTTACAACAGCGTGGCTTCATAGTAAAAGAGTGCGGGTACTAGACTGGCCTGCCTGTAGTCCAGACCTGTCTCCCATTGAAAATGTATGACGCAATATGAAGCGTAAAATGCCACAACGGAGACCCCGGACTGTTGAACAACTTAAGCTGTACATCAAGCAAGAATGGGAAATAATTCCACCTGAAAAGCTTTAAAAAATGGTTTCCTCAGCTCCCAAATGTTTACTGAGTGTTGTTAAAAGGAAAGGCCATGTAATACAGTGGTAAACATGCCCCTGTGCCAACTTTTTTGCAATGTGTTGCTGCCATTAAATTCTAAGTTAATAATTATTTGCCCGAAAAAATTAGGTTTCTCAGTTCCAACATTAAATATCTTGTCTTTGCAGTATATTCATTTGGAAATAAGTTAAAAAGGATTTGCAAATCATTATATTCTGTTTTTATTTACCATTTACACAACGTGCCAACTTCACTGGTTGTAGGTTTTGTACACGGGGATTGTGAACAATAGGCAACATTCCCAAAAAGTGTAGTTCCCCTTGAAATACTGAGCTACTGTCACCCTATTGTCATGTTCATTCGGTTATTTTAAAAATAACTCCACCCTCTAGCTCCCGTCGACTTCCCTATCTGTATCTGTGATGCTTCTTCTTCTCTTGTTCTTCTGGGAATTGTGTCCAAGCCGTCTGGGAAGAATGGCAGAAGATAATGAGGTGCCATGAACTAAACAAAGAGTCAGAGACAATTGCAATGTTTCTCGTTGAATATTTTTGCTGGATTTCCGAAACAACGCGGGGGAAGGTTGTTGCGAGATGTAGTATAAAGAGATGCATCAAAAATGCACCGTTTCGTTACAACAGTGTTTTTTTTGTGTTGTGGTTGTAGTGGTGTCGAGTGCATATTGGTTTCCTTCTTCTTTCTCGTGGAAGTTGGACGTGTGAGAAGGCAAACTGACACGTGTGAGAGGCTGAGCGACAATTAATGAGACGTAAAAGTGTGGCCTTGAACCTCAAATTGGCCTTTTGTTGTTGTTTCTTTGCCGCATCTGCTGTCGAGTTCAATTAAGGGAGACACTTTTCTCCCGTGGCGGCTGAGGAAAACGGCCGGCTGCGGTAATCAAAGTCAAAAATCTAAACTGCATTCAACCTGGCCCGTGCATGCTAAAGCACGTCGGGCTTGTGCCGTGTCGCAAGTTACCACAAGCTTGCGTGTGCTGCGCTTGCATCTGATAAGCTGCAGAATCTAAAGCTTCCATTTTGGATGCTTGCTTATTACGTTAACACTTTGAAAGCGCCGTTGCAGAGGAGTGGGATGATGATGACGATGGGATGTGGAATGGAGGTGTCAAACTGGGAGCAGACAAACACGCGTAAAAGGTGTGTCACTTCCTGCCTGGAGGGCCTGGGTCAGATCTGGAAAGTGAAGCGGGACCACGTTGCCACAAGGATTATGTTAAAAGGTTCCCGATTGATTATTGGTGAAAAAAGTAAAAACAATCATTAACCCTTGTGTAATGTTCATATTGTTGTTACTCAGCCAGCGTTTGTGGGTCTGATGGACCTTTTGCATTTTGTGGCTTTTAATGCCTCACAATCAAACACTTTTATGTTAAAATACTGAACAGATGTTTACCTTATCCCAATAAACATCTGTTCAGTATTTTAATATAAAAGTGTTTGACTGTGAGGCATTAAAAGCCACAAAATGCAACGGGTCCATCAGACCCACAAACGCTGGCTGAGTAACTACAATATGAACGTTGCACGGAAAATGTCTCTGCCAGTTTCTGCATCCCACAGGGATTCTTCTTTTGTGTTTCTGCACCTGCGGTTCCCACACAAGGTTGCAACATTGTCTGTCAACACTGTCTGCTCTCATTTTCTCGCACATTTGACCCTTTGATGTTCTGTGTACCTACACTCTGTCCTCCTCCTGTCTAGGCCTGCTGTGTGTGTGTGTGTGTGTGTGTGTGTGTGTGTGTGTGTGTGTGTGTGTGTGTGTGTGTGTGTGTGTGTGTGTGTGTGTGTGTGTGTGTGTGTGTGTGTGTGTGTGTGTGTGTGTGTGTGTGTGTGTGTGTGTGTGTGTGTGTGTGTGTGGTACAAAGAACATCAATTTTTACACTTCTATTAGCCCTGGTCCAGTGGACTTATATGTAATATAAATGTGTAGGGGGGGTGTATGGTGTGTAGGGCTGCAACTAACGATTAATTTGATAATCGATTAATCTGTCGATTATTACTTCGATTGATCGATTAATAATCGGATAAAAGAGACAAACTACATTTCTATCCTTTCCAGTATTTTATTGAAAAAAAACAGCATACTGGCACCATACTTATTTTGATTATTGTTTCTCAACTGTTTGTACATGTTGCAGTTTATAAATAAAGGTTCATAAAAAAATAAAAATATAATAAAAAATTGCCTTTGCGATGACTAAATTAATCGCCAACTATTTTTTATAATCGATTTTAATCGATTTAATCGATTAGTTGTTGCAGCCCTAATGGTGTGTGGTCATTAAATATGTATTCTGATATATTTTCTTCACAGAAAATGAGCCAAAGTCAGTGAGTCTCAGTTTGAAAAATGTATTAATTGTATCATTTTTCTTTGAATAGAAAATAAAAACGGGTCCCACAGACCCGAACATCACACAAGGGTTAACACAATCCATACCAAGAAGTGGTTTCCCTCCCATTTATTCATATTTAAACACACGTTTTGTAACGATCTGGGCGCATAGTGATGCGGGGGTCGTTCTCCCAAGATGCAGACGGACTTCGGACACAGTGTGCAGATAGAAAATTATTTATTTTAGCAATAAATCAGGCGGGAACAAACAAAAGCGTGCTCATAACACGGAAGGCAAAATCTAAGGGGGCTAGCGTGGGAGCTAGTAAACAAGAGGAGCTTAGCGTGGAAGCTAAGATACCAAAACAGGAATCAAACCGTCGTTAACTGATGCTTGTAGCAAATTAGGAAGCCAGACTGACTGACCGGCAAAGTCAGGATTAAATAGTGCTCTGATTAGTGCTCGGGAAACGGGTGAGGTTTTGTTAGCTTTTAAAACTGTTTTAACTTTAAGTAGCATTGTTAAATGGAAATTAAAATAATGCTAACAGCGAGAATGCCAACGGCATTAGGTCACCAGTGTGAATTGCAGATTGTGTTAATGGGAACATCTGGTGCTTTATTAGACAGGTGCTAAATCCCGATGATATGTAAAGTGCTAACCGTTGATATGCGAAGAGATGCTAAAATGCTAAGAGACTTGAGTACTGAAACCTCTTTAAATATTCGTAACCATAGACATCTTATAAGTAGACGCAGCATAGAGCGCTACTGCATACTGGCGCTGACGAGACGTGGGGCCGCCATCTTGGAGTGGTGATCCGCTCCACTCAGTGCAATTCATTTGGCAGGAGCAATGAACTGTCAGCGCATTTAATTCATTTTACCTCACTGAATACCACTGATTTTCACGCGTTTTTTTGTCATACGTGTAGCTATGATAAAGGACACATGTTTTATTATTCATAGTTTGCTTAACAGTAATAGAATATTCTTATATGCTAGAAGTGACCAGACGTCCGAGATCAAAACTAGGAATATAAACCCAGAGAAGGGGGGAAAAAAACGGTCAGCTATTTTGAAGTTGAAGAAACAATATGATTAGGTTATATATACATGCGTATATCCTACATAAACAATGTATGAATACACTAGATATCTATGTATATCTTATAGACTGTATCTCTGTTGCTGCAGCAGCAGAGATTATTCTGTTTTGACACTTTGTATTGCTATTTTGTATTACATTTATCCCTTAAATGATAATGTTTACAGTGATTGTTTTATATGTATTTTTTATGTATGTCTGCCAAATACTTAAACATAAACATATATAAACACCTGAAAGTCTTTATATCAGCTAAAACCACCAATATATTTCACTGGATTCAGAATAAAACCAAATTCTGTCTTACCCAACAATGTTAGTATTTGAATATTGTTACTTGAAGACTTATTCCTGGTTACAATTATACTGTTAAGAAAGTATTGTCTTATACTTTGCCTAAAATGAGAATGCATCATAATCAGTGGCGGCTGGTGAATTTTGTTTTAGGTGGGGCTGAAAGTTTGTAAACCAAACCCCTGTAGGGGGGTCATCCTCCCCCAGAAGATTTCTTTGTGATTTTCACATACAAATATTGAAGATCTTTGCTCCTTCTCAACTCTGTGGTAATATTCTTTTCACAAAATACAACCAATAGTACGTTAATGTTGAATCTTACTTGTGAAAGGTAATCCCCCGATTCCTATTTTCAACAGTCCGCTCATTTGAGCAGGAAAACGCTGAACACCATCTTTGTTTTCTACCTGTCAACTGTCAGTTTAGGCTGCTCGCCGGCTGCTCATCACCACTTCAGCCAATGCTGCATCTACTTTTAAGATGTCTATGTTCGTAACTGTCATACAAGTTACTATGGGTGTGGGAAAAAATCGATTCAAATTCAAATCGCGATTCTCACGTTGTACGATTCAGTATCGATTCTCATTTTTCACAAATCGATTTTTATTTTTATTTTTTTATTTTTTTTATTAATCAATCCAACAAAATAATTCAAAGCAATACCATAACAATGCAATCCAATTCCAAAACCAAACCCGACCCAGCAACACTCAGAACTGCAATAAACAGAGCAATTGAGAGGAGACACAAACACCACACAGAACAATCCAAAAGTAGTGAAACAAAAATGAATATTATCAACAACAGTATCAATTGTAGTAACAATTTCAACATAGCACTGATTAAAAATCCCTTATTGACATTATCATTAGACATTTATAAAAAAAAAAAAAAGAACAATAGTGTGACAGTGGCTTACACTTGCATCGCATCTCTTAAGCTTGACAACACACTGTGTCCAATATTTTCACAAAGATAAAATAAGTCATATTTTTGGTTCATTTAATAGTTCAAACAAATGTACATTATTGCAATCAGTTGATAAAACATTGTCCTTTACAATTTTAAAAGCTTTTTACAAAAATCTACTACTCTGCTTGCATGTCAGCAGACTGGGGTAGATCCTGCTGAAATCTATGTATTGAATGAATAGAGAATTGTTTTGAATCGGAAAAATATAGTTTTTGAATCGAGAATCGCGTTGAATCGAAAAAAATCGATTTATAATCGAATCGTGACCTCAAGAATCGATATTGAATCGAATCGTGAGACTTCAAAGATTCGCAGCCCTACAAGTTACCTTCTGTACCAAAATACAACTACTCAACCCTTGATGCAACACGTACAGTGCTAGGCTTGGCTATTTGACCTAAAAAACAAACAAACAAACACATACATGACTAGAAATTGGTAAAGTAAAACTTTTAAGGTGACGTTATACACAAAGTCAAGGTGAAGGAAGCTCCGTAAACAATATGGTGGAATAGCTCTGTCATACATCCTAAGATATTCACTATGAAAAAGACGTTTATATGCGCATCTCGTCTATTTATAGGGCCTGCATAGAGGGGGAGAAACCATCAACAATCATTGCAGCTATAGAATATGATGCGGTTGGGTTGCCTCTTGGGGAGGAGGTGATTGATTCATCCCTGTAAGAAGATCCACAGTCCTGGCTCTCTGTGACTTTGAGCCGGGGAGATTTTCATCTACGAGTAAACACTTTGACTTTGCGAGTATGCGTGGAAAACCCTCTGGACACAACTCCAGATCCACACTTGAGTCCATATAGTTAATTAAGGAAATGTGGCGTGTGTGTGTGTGTGTGTGTGTGTGTGTGTGTGTGTGTGTGTGTGTGTGTGTGTGTGTGTGTGTGTGTGTGTGTGTGTGTGTGTGTGTGTGTGTGTGTGTGTGTGTGTGTGTGTGTGTGTGTGTGTGTGTGTGTGTGTGTGTGTGTTGCTAATTGCAGCGCCGTTTGCTCAGGCCATTTGTTTTCCCGCCGGGAACGAAGATTCTTCTGAGTGGTGCCAAAGTCTTTCATGTGTCTAGCCACAGACACCACATCAGTTTACATGGCGGGTCATGATGATACTCACTCAGGACACTCCATTAGGTACACAACTAATGAGGTCCAATACAACAGCTGTCCAAAGATGCTGGATTGGATTTCTTTGTTTCCTGGCACACCTTTTTTTTTAAATCCTCTAATCAAAACGTACACGAGCACGCCAAAGCGAAGAGCCTCAACGCTAAACAGGAAGTGGATTTTATCATCTCACGCCATCCACCCCGACGAAAGGAAACTCCTCGCTCGTAGTCACGCCCTCTTTTTTTGCAGCCCTTTTTTCTTTTTTCATGTCTGCATGTGATGAGTGTGAGATGAGGGAGGCAAAGCATGCCGGGAGCTTGTGAGTGCAAACGAAGCCCTCATTTGCACACCAAGCACCCGTGTATGCTCTGATTTGTGGTTCAATTGTTAGAAAAAAAAGTACTGTGCTTGGACAAAAATGGCGTCAAAACAATGCCAGAATTCTTGCACGAGTGTGTGCAAACTCATTTTGCACTCGCGCTGCCTCTCTGTGTGTTTAAAGCAGTTTTCCTCTATTATTTTCTGTTACGCCTCTTCCCCCCCAGGAGGACAAAAACATTTTGCGCCCCCCGCTCGCCTCCACGACTATAAATAGTATCAATTATCTAAAACATTGCTATATGTACACCTCTGCATAACATTGTATCCTTCAATCAATCAATCAAAGTTTATTTATGTAGCCCGTAATCACCAGTGTCTCAAAGGGCTGCACAAACCACTTAATAACAAGAAAACAAACAAAAGCAACAAAATAGATCAACTTATAACAATTAATAACTTTGTTTAACATTTTTTTTGGGTTGTAACAGAAAAAATTTAAAGTGAATCAATGTCCCTAAAATTTAAAAAAATTTAAAATCCTTATTTAAACTATACACATTTTTAACTGATTTGCATCGCACCATTTGATACCAAAAAAAAACAAAAAACAAAATTCAACATTAACATTTTTATTTTCTCAAACTAATTTTGAGGTTGTTTTTGGCGATGTTTACAAATTTGGGGAATAAATCATTCCCTCAATTTCCCTGTAAACAAGGAGGCTCTGAGGGCAAAAATCGAAGGATTTACATTTTTTGCTTTGATGTAGTTATCATGTACTAATGACGTTGTTCTGCTCAAATAATTATATCCGGATCAGATTCAGAATCAGCTTTTTTGGCCGGGTATGTTGAACACACTAGGAATTTGACTTGGTAGACCGTGCTCTCTTTGTTCAATGTAAACAATATTTACGATTAACTAAAGATATAAACAAGTACTTAAATAACTAATATCCATCCATCCATCCATTTTATACCGCTTGTCCCTTTTTGGGTTCGCGGGGGTGCTAGGTTAATATATAATTGTGCAATGGTGACTAGAGCAAAAACAAAAAGATGAGGTGAACATGAATTAGTACATTCACACTGACAGATTATGTAAACAATGTAACTGTCAATAGCACTCACCATAAATACACTGAGAAAATTACAGTTAGTTAATGTAATCGGTATTGGTATAGGCCGATCTCGCTTATTGATGATCGATATTGAGTCGGTAGCATAAAAACCCTGATCGGAACATCCTTCGTTGCAGTAATATCACACTTTGCTGGGTTCTGTTAGAAATGGAAAGGCTGATAAACGCCACATCATCTACAAAACCCAAAACCAGTGAAGTTGGCACGTTGTGTAATTCGTAAATAAAAACCGAATACAATGATTTGCAAATCCTTTTCAACTTATATTCAATTGAATAGACTGCAAAGACAAGATATTTAATGTTCCAACTGAGAAACTTTTTTTTGTGTGCAAATAATCATGTACTTAGAATTTAATGGCAGCAACACATTGCAAAAAAGTTGGCACGGGGGCATGTTTACCACTGTGTTACATGGCCTTTCCTTTTACCAACACTCAGTAAACGTTTGGGAACTGAGGAGACCAATTTTTGACGCTTTTCAGGTGGAATTCTTTCCCATTCTTGCTTGATGTACAGCTTAAGTTGTTCAACAGTCCGGGGTCTCCGTTGTGCTATTTTAGGCTTCATAATGCGCTACACATTTTCAATGGGAGACAGGTCTGGACTACAGGCAGGCCAGTCTAGTACCCGCACTCTTTTACTATGAAGCCACGTGGCTTGGCATTGTCTTGCTGAAATAAGCAGGGGCGTCCATGATAACGTTGCTTGGATGGCAACATATGTTGCTCCAAAACCTGTATGTACTTTGCAGCCTTTATGGTGCCTTCACAGATGTGTAAGTTACCCATGCCTTGGGCACTAATACACCCCCATACCATCACAGATTCTGGCTTTTGAACTTTGAGCCTAGAACAAGCCGGATGGTTCTTTTCCTCCAAAAACAATTTAAAATGTGGACTCGTCAGACCACAAAACACTTTTACACTTTACATCAGTCCATCTTAGATGAGCTCGGGCCCAGAAAAGCCGGCGGCGTTTCTGGGTGTTGTTGATAAATGGCTTTGGCTTTGCATAGTAGAGTTTTAAACTTGCACTTACAGATGTAGCGACAAACTGTAGTTACTGACAGTGGTTTTCTGAAGTGTTCCTGAGCCCGTGTGGTGATCTTTTACACACCGATGTCGCTTTTTGATGCAGTTTCGCCTGAGGAATCCAAGGTAACGGGCATTCAATGTTACGTGCAGTGATTTCTCCAGATTCTCTGAACCTTTTGATGATATTACAGACCTTTTAGATGGTGAAATCCCTAAATTCCTTGCAATAGTTCGTTGAGAAATGTTGTTCTTAAACTGTTCGACAATTTGCTCACGCATTTGTTCACAAAGTGGTGACCCTCGCCCCATTCTCGTTTGTGAATGACTGAGCATTTCATGGAAGCTGCTTTTTATACCCAATCATGGCACCCACCTGTTCCCAATTAGCCTATTCACCTGGGGCCGTACTTATCAAGCTTCTTAGAATTACTCCTAAGAAGTCTGCTAAGAGTTGACTTAAGAGTAAATAAATTATTCGCTGAAAGCTGCACTTAAAAGTTAGTTATCAAGCGTCTTACTCACACTTTCAGCGAAATGTAGGACTGAATCTTAAGTGTCACACTCAGAGCTGAATTACGACATTACTATGTGCTGTAAACGCAATTTTAGGTGACGTCATTTCTGTGTCCATAGAAATGACCAATCACGGAAGGGAATCCGTTGTCTAAGAATAAAGAAATATCTTGGAAATATTTAAGTGGACAATGGGAGTGTATATTTTGACAATAAACTACAAAATAATACAAAACAAACTAGTCCCCGCCGGCACTCACGCTACCGCTCCCTCTCTTCTCTCGCCCACACACTCACTGACGTCACTCACCTCACGGCCACACACATACGCTACTGTCATAACATTTTCTTTCCAATTCATTAATTAGGCAACTAATTTGAAACTGGTGTGGGTGGCTCTATATATACTAGCCCACTGCAGACACATGCAGAAATCAACAAGGAATCGAAAAGTATTAAATCTGTGACAAAAATAATATCCGCTCTGTCTAAACGATACCGTTTGATCAGCTGCTCGTCATCAAAAAAAACAAAACATTGTTCCGTTCCCTGAACGTTGGCGCACGTCTCTCTCGCCTCAGTGCCATCCCCTGCTGGCAACTCCTAACCACTTAAGACACCTCTGAAGGTCTCTTAAATATCGTGGAGAGTAGGAGTGATTCTTAGACTTAAGAACGTTGATAAAAAGCTTTTATTCTTAAGTTTGAGAGTAGGACTAAATTTCGCAAATTCTCAGGACTTAAGTGTAAAATGGCACTCTAAGAAGCTTGATAAGTACGACCCGTGATGTTCCAAATAAGTGTTTGATGAGCATTCCTCAACTTTCTCAGTCTTTTCTGCCACTTGTGCCAGCTTTTTTGAAACATGTTGTAGGCATCAAGTTCCAAATGAGCTAATATTTGCAAAAAATAACAGAGTTTTCCAGTTCGAATGTTAAGTATCTTGTCTTTGCAGTCTATTCAATTGAATATAGGTTGAAAAGGATTTGCAAATCATTTTCTGTTTTTATTTACTATTTACACAACGTGCCAACTTCACTGGTTTGGGGTTGTTGTACTACGATGTGTTCTTTTGCAGGATCCCTGTGTAAAAGGGGCTAGTAATAAAAATGTTTCCGTTGCACAGGCAGCTGGCCTCTCAGCAGGGGACAAGTAAAAAGTCAGGTATGCAGAGATGCCTTCAGTCTCTTTGGAACTCATTAGCACAGACTGGTCGGGGTCCACTTCCTGTTTGGTGGCTGTCTCCTTGTCCTGGTCCTTCACTTCAGTGCACTTTTAGTCCCGCAAACATGCTGAACTCCCGCAGGGCCGCCTGATTGTTTTCAACAGCCCGGGGGGAAAGAAGCCTGACACCACCGCACGCCATCATAGCAGAGGTGTTTTGTTTTGAGAAGCCTTTCAGCAGCCATCATGCATGTTCCAAATGTGATGATAAAAGCGCACAGCATTCCCGTTTTGTGACCCAAATCCTGCCGCGTTACGGCCGTGGCAAATCTCGTACTGTCGTGATATAATGCGCTGGGAGTGTCATTGGGTGTCACCTTTGGTGTCAGCGTACAAGGTCTGGCCTTGTCCCTGTCCACTCGGATCAGCTTCAGAACCTGCTGACTTTAATGTTCTGCAGCAGAGGCGTGTGTTGCATTGAAGCAGCGGCGGTCCACTGCGGTGGATCAGACAATTATTCGCCTAAAAAAGAAAGAAAAGAAGGCTCCTTTCGCAGCCTTAACGAGTTGGATCGTATCGCTTAACGTGCCTTGCGTCATTAAAGTGAATGTCTTTTTCTACTTGGAGACATAAAACACGACACTCGGGTCATTAAGTGGGTTGATGCTTGGTTTTGATCAGATTTCTCAGCGTATTGCCATGTACCTTATCTGCTGCAGTCTTCTGCTCTTTGCCGCTGCAGTCCCTTTTCTTGCTGCCCTCAGTCTCCTCAAAAGCTTGTTCTGACTGAAGCGTTCAATTAGGCATTTTTTAAGATAACGACCACAACAAACTTGCTGCTATTGTTGTAACCTTGATAAAGATGCCAATAAATGCTTTAAAATGTAGTATCGGAAATTATCGGTATCGGTTTCAAAAAATAAAAAGTATGACTTTTTAAAACGTCGCTGTACGGAGTGGTACACGGACATAGGGAGAAGTACAGAGCGCCAATAAACCTTAAAGGCACTGCCTTTGCGTGCCGGCCCAACCACATAATATCTACGGCTTTTCACACACACAAGTGAATGCCACGCATACTTGTTCAACAGCCATACAGGTCACACTGAGGGTGGCCGTATAAACAACTTTAACACTGTTACAAATATGCGCCACACTGTGAACACACAACAAAAAAGAATGACAAACACATTTCGGGAGAACATCCGCACCGTGACACAACATAAACACAACAGACATATACCCAGAACCCCTTGCAGCACTAACTCTTCCAGGATGCTACAATATACACCCCCCCCCCCCGCTACCCCGCCCACCTCAACCTCCCCATGCTCCAAATTCCAAGCTGCTGTTTTGATGCATGTTAAAAAAAATAATGCACTTGGTGACTTCAATAATAAATATGGCAGTGCCATGTTGGCATTTTTTTCCCCATAACTTGAGTTGATTTATTTTGAAAAACCTTGTTACGTTGTTTAATGCATCCAGCGGGGCATCACAACAAAATTAGGCATACTAATGTGTTAATTCCACGACTGTATATATCGGTATCGGTTGATATCGGAATCGGTAATTAAGAGTTGGACAATATCGGATATCGGCAACAAAGCCATTATCGGACATCTCTAAACTTTGACTACGGTGTGCTTTCTCTTTGTTCAACTGATACTTTTTGTGTGGTGCTAGTAGCCCGGGGGCCAATAACAACTTTTGCTTGACAATATATTGACCTACAAATTAATGCCAATAAACGATATTGTTGTCATTATTTTTATGAGGTTAAATTAACCATCGGCGGCGGCGGGGATCACTCCAAACGAGTATGATTGTCCTCCTGTTGGTGGGATTGCCTTCAGGAGAACGCCTGTGCGTGAAATCTTTTAAAGTGGGGAACTGGTGCACAGACAGCCACCACGCTGTCCTTGGCAAAGAGAAGGCCAGGGTCCAATGGCATGGAGACCAAGACAATTGGGGGCCCATCTTTGCTGCAGCCTTCTTCCGCCTTTGTGACCGTTGTGGAGCTTCTATGCAACCATCATCCGCCCACTCCGCCGTTGAGGTCTTTTTAAATAATGACAATACCTAATAGTAATGCACGAATATCCTTTTGACGATGACGATGAAGCGGGGGGTGTATATTGTAGCGTCCCGGAAGAGTTAGTGCTGCAAGGGGTTCTGGGTATTTGTCCTGTTGTGTTACGGTGCGGATGTTCTCCCAAAATGTGTTTGTCATTCTTGTTTGGTGTGTGTTCACAGTGTGGCGCATATTTGTAACAGTGTTAAAGTTGTCTATACGGCCACCCTCAGTGTGACCTGAATGGCTGTTGACCAAGTATGCACTTGTGTGTGTGTGAAAAGCCGTAGGTATTATGTGATTGGGCCGGCTACGCAAAGGCAGTGCCTTGAAGGTTTTTTGGCGCTCTGTACTTCTCCCTACGTCCGTGTACACAGCGGCGTTTTAAAAAGTCATACATTTTACTTTTTGAAACCGATACCGATCTTTTCCGATATTACATTTTAAAGCATTTATCGGCCGATTATATCGGCAATCCGATATTATCGGACATCTCTAATCTTTACCTATGTGAAGTATTTCAATGTAGCCTATTGCCACATTTCTTTGAACAGTAAACCTTGCTTGCCTCACCATCAGCAACTGTTAGACGAGCCGTATTGTAGTGAATCACACCTGAGCCATCATAAATTAACCAAATCTTTATTGGACATGTGGAAGTAAACAATGTGATAAAGAACATTTTACAACAATCAATCTAGGGATCTAGATATCTGGTCAGGACACTCCTCTCTCTTTTAGCTTCACCTTCATTGTCCATTCTTGCAATCCTGCCTGTGCTTGTAGGCTGAAATTGGCGGTCGGACTGGACGGCCGGCAACGACTTCATGGCTTCACAGTAGTTACGGAGTACAAAACCAAGCATTGAGTAATCGCTCGACATACATGGCGGACAATAACTGATACAGTCTGCTTTGCCAGTCCAAATGCATTCTCTGTTTTCCGTAGTCTTCCCTCGTCGGCCAGGTAATACAAAGTCTCCCCTTCGACAAATGGACAAAGTTTTTCGCGTAAAAGAACCACAGCTGACCTGGACATTTCAAAGTTCTCCTGCCGTTCCTCTGGCACAACACACTCGTTGACAAACATATCCCACCAGGCTGCCGTTCTTCCAGGCCTTATCCAAAGCCGTAGCTCAACATCGCTATGTTGCCGTCTGAGATGGGTTGTATCCAAAATAGCTGCAATCTCTTAAGGTATTCATGTGTGATTTCTACAAGCGCCTGTACATGTAGAAGAAGGAGAAACACGGGCATGTCTGGATGATTCGCCTCCATCTTTCTAGTGGTTACCTCCGAGTGGAAACCGGTTGTTGTGAAGCTGGCTGTGGCGCGTTCTTTCTGACGTCACTTCCTCTCCAAACTCCGTTTATAAACGATCAATGAGTCCATACAGAGCTAAGAGCCAGAGATTCAAGAAATACACGGCGCATTTACCCGTTTAAAAACATTTCAGAGGAGGGGAACCTTAAACGTCCTGGGTTCGATCCTGCGCTCGGGATCTTTCTGTGTGGAGTTTGCATGTTCTCCCCGTGACTGCGTGGGTTCCCTCCGGGTACTCCGGCTTCCTCCCACCGCCAAAAACATGCACCTGGGGATAGGTTGATTGGCAACACCTAATTGGCCCTAGTGTGTGAATGTGAGTGTGAATGTTGTCTGTCTATCTGTGTTGGCCCTGCGACTTGTCCAGGGTGTACCCCGCCTTCCGCCCGAATGCAGCTGAGATAGACTCCAGCACCCCCGCGACCCCGAACGGGACAAGCGGTAGAAAATGGATGGATGGATGGGAACCTTAAAAACGATGGCTGACACGGGGTTTAGGCTAAATAATTATTTGTTTAAGGAGTTATCCGGCTTAATGTAGACATGGCCTAAAAGTAAGGGTTAAGAAACCAAACAAATCTTAGAACTACAAACCAATTTTCGTAAGTCTCTTGTTTTTGTCTTTTTATTTTCAAAAACAAGACAGAACCTCATGTGAGTGGTCTTAGAGGTGGGAGGTGCTCACAGCCGCACCTGGTGCTCGTTGGAAAGAGTAATACCTGCTTTCATGTCAGTCTCCAAAAGTCTCTCCGCTAGATTTGTTTCTTGTGGCTTTTTGTTGTTGTTGATAGAGACTATCTCAGATTACTTGTAACTATAGCAGCAAAGTGAGTAAGTGGATCCCTTCTGCTGTGTCTTCTTATTCTCTGGCAGACCGGGTGCATACAATAAGATAAGGATGTCATGGTATGAACAGTTCATATCACGGTTGTTATTGTTATCGCGGTATTGTTAAAAATGCTCAAAAAGTACATATACACACCTTTTCCAGCAGGCACAAGACATTGATACAACATTGATACATACATGTCCTTTAGAAGTGACATTGAAACAACGTTGCAAAATAGTTATATTTTGTAAATTGAGACAACGTTGATGTCCCACGTTGGATCCACGTAGTTATATGCGAAATGACCACATTTCAATGGTCAAATCAACGTCACAACCTGACATTGAATAAACATCATCAAAAAGTATGTGTATTAACAGCATCACCTGGTACATGTTGGTGTGTTCACAGCGTTTTCAGCCTGGTAAGTTGCCAGCTTTTTTTAAACATGTTGCAGACATCAAATTACAAATGAGCTAATATTTGCAAAAAAAAAAAGACAGTTTCTCAGTTCAAACATTAAATATTTTGTCTTTGCAGTCTATTCAATTGAATATAAGTTCAAAAGGATTTGTATTCTGTTTTTATTTACCATGTACACAACGTGCCAACTTCACTGGTTTTGGGCTTTGTATTTGTCCGGCCCCCAAAACTAAATAAATGGATGTGAGAAATAAGTTTCATTGCATGTCTTGTTCGGATTGAAGTGTTCATAGAGACATTTTTCAACAACTACCTCAAAATGTTTTTTGTTGCTGTATTAATGACAACGAGGAGGTTCCCTCTTTTGAAATGGATACTTTTTTGGGGTGGTGCCAGAAACTATACCTTGTTGTCAAGTTGGATAATTGATGCCCCGCCTATGTTGTCTTTAATGCCTGAGATTTATTAAGGCGTGTGCAACTCCAAGCGTGTTTGTTCTCAGCACAGGCAGCCTGTTGCGCTGCTCTTTCATAACCACTGACACCCTTCTCGACAGATCTGCGAGCAATTAAACACTCGTGTCAACCGATTGAAGTACAATAAAAAGCTTTCAAATGCGCCTGGAATGAATTAAGATGCGGTGTCTGCGGGGATGCGATCGGCCACAGCTGACGTTGACGGCAATAAAAGTTGAGTTAAAGCGAGCTCCGTCGGCTTGGCTCGTGGTCCCGTCAGCTGATTAGCAGCGTCTCTGATGTCACTGGGGTTTGTGGGTCAAGTGGACGACGCCACGCCCTTCCCCCATTGCTCTTTTTGAAGTTCATAAACAATAACAAGCAAGTCAGCGCTAACATGAGATGTCCTGGCTGGTCCATTGATTCAGCTAGACCAGGGGTCGGCAACCTTTACCACTCAAAGAGCCATTGAGCCATTTTGGCAAGTTTCACAAATTAAAGAAAATAATGGGAGCCACAAAAAAAAAAATTAAATTTAAAATGAAAAACACCGCATACAAAGCTTAAATTGCTTTGTGCTATGTTAACCAGGGGTCTCAGACACACGCACCGGCACGCACCCTAATATGGAAATTTGATGTTAGTGCGGCCCGCGAGTTTTGAATGAATGGCGTTTGATAGCGTCATACTTGCCAATCCTCTCATTATTTCCGGGAGACTCCCGAATATCAAGGCGTGATGGCACTGCTTTTGGCGACCTCTACAGTCTGCCAAAACAGTGTGCCTGCTCGACCACATGTAGAATGCAGCTTCAGCTTGCTCACGTAAGTGACAGCAAGGCGTACTACTTCAACAGCCACACAGCTTACACTGACGGTAGCCGTACAAAAACAACTTTAACACTGTTACGTTACAAATATGCGCCACACTTTGAACCCACACCAAAAAAGAATGACAAACACATTTCTGGAGAACATCTGCACTGTAACACAACATAAACACAACACAACAAATACCCAGAATCCCATGCAGCCCTAACTCTTCCGCTCAACCGACGCACGGAGGGGGGGAGGGTTGATGTGTGGGGGGGTTTGGTGGTAGCGGGGGTGTATAATCTAGACCGGAAGAGTTAGGGCTGCATGGGATTCTGGGTATTGGTTGTGTTGTGTTACACTACCGTCAGTGTAAGCTGTGTGGCTGATGAGTAAGTATGCTTTGCTGTCTCCTACGTGTGCAAGTAAAAGCTACATACAACATGTGGCCGGGCTGGCATGCTGTTAGTAAATGCTATAGAGGACAATTACTGCAGTGCATTCAGGGCACGCCCTTTATTTAGTAATTAGAGTGAAAATAGGATTATAATTGCCCTTGGAGATTTCTTAGACAGTCACTGAGATCCACAAGTGAAAATAGGATTGTAATTGCCCTTGGAGATTTCTTAGACAGCCACTGAGATCCACAAGTCTCCTGGGAAAATTGGGGGGTCGGCAAGTATGCAGCTGAGCCGCATCAGAGTGGTCAAAGAGCCGCGGGTTGCCGACCCCTGAGCTAGACCGTGGGTCAGCAACCCTCGGCTTTCTCGGCTCTTTACTGCCGCCCTAGTGGCTCCGTAGAGCATTTTTAAAAAAGGATTGAAAATGGAAAAAGATGGGGGGGGGAAATCATTATTTTGTTTTAGTATGTTTTTTGTTTGAGGACAAACATGGCACAAATTGTTAGAAAGTCCACTGTTTAATATGTTTGTGTGTATGCTTCACTGATGAGAGTGTTTGGTGAACATCGTTTAGTCCTACTAATTTCGGCGGTTCTTGAACTCACCATGGTGTGGACTGTGACGCAACAGTTTGTTTACATGTAAAATCTTCCACTCCTTCTTTGTCTCATTTTGTCCACCAAAAGTTTCATGCTGTGCATGAATGCAAAACGATGCGCTTTGTTGATGTTATTGACTTGTTGGAGTGCTAATCAAGCATATTTGGTCAGTGCATGACTGCAGGCTAATCAATGCCAACATGCTATTTTGGTATGTACATATTGCATCATTATGCCTCGTTTGTAGAGATGTGTGGGTGTGTGTATATATATGTATGTGTATGTATGTGTATATATATGTGTGTGTATGTATGTATATATGTGTGTGTGTGTGTGTGTGTGTGTGTGTGTGTGTGTGTGTGTGTGTGTGTGTGTGTGTGTGTGTGTGTATATGTATATATATATGTGTGTGTGTGTATATGTATGTATAAGTGTGTGTGTATATATGTATGTATATATGTGTGTGTGTGTGTGTGTGTGTGTGTGTGTGGGTATATATGTATGTATATGTGTGTGTGTGTATATGTGCATATATATGTGTGTGTATATATGTATGTATGTATATATGTGTGTGTATATGTATATATGTGTGTGTATGTACTGTATGTATGTATGTATGTATGTGTATGTATATATATATATATATATATATATATATATATATATATATATATATATATATATATATATATATTAGGGGTGTGGGAAAAAATCGATTCGAATTCGAATCGCGATTCTCACGTTGTGCGATTCAGAATCGATTCTCTTTTTTAAAAAATCAATTTTTTTATTTTTATTTTTTATTATTACATTTTTTCTTTTTTTTTTTCTTTTTAAATTAATCAATCCAACAAAACAATACACAGCAATACCATAACAATGCAATCCAATTCCAAAACCAAACCTGACCCAGCAACATTCAGAAGTGCAATAAACAGAGCAATTGAGAGGAGACACAAACACCACACAGAACAAACCAAAAGTAGTGAAACAAAAATCAATATTATCAACAACAGTATCAATAAGAGTTACAATTTCAACATAGCAGCGATTAAAAATTCCTCATTGACATTATCATTAGACATTTATAAAATTTTTTTAAAAAGAACAATAGTGTCACAGTGGCTTTCACAAAGATAAAATTTGTCATATTTTTGGTTCATTTAATAGTTAAAACAAATTTACATTATTGCTGTCAGTTGATAAAACATTGTCCTTTACAATTATAAAAGCTTTTTACAAAAATCTACTACTCTGCTTGCATGTCAGCAGACTGGGGTAGATCCTGCTGAAATCTATGTATTCCATGAATAGACAATCCTTTTGAATCGGGAAAAAATCGTTTTTGAATCAAGAATCGTGTTGAATTGAAAAAAAAAAAATCGATTTTGAATCGAATCGTGACCCCAAGAATCGATATTGAATCGAATCGTGGGACACCCAAAGATTCACAGCCCTAATATATATATATATATATATATATATATATATATATATATATATATATATATATATATATATATATATATATATATATATATATATATATATATATATATATATATATATATATATATATATATATATATATATATATATATATACATACATACACACATGTATATGTGTGTGTGTGTATTAATATGTAAATATGTGTGTATGTATATATGTATGCATGTGTTTGTATACGTGTGTGTTTATATATGTGCATATGTACACTACCGTTCAAAAGTTTGGAGTCACCCAAACAATTTTGTGGAATAGCCTTCATTTCTAAGAACAAGAATAGACTGTCGAGTTTCAGATGAAAGTTCTCTTTTTCTGGCCATTTTGAGCGTTGAATTGACCCCACAAATGTGATGCTCCAGAAACTCAATTTGCTCAAAGGAAGGTCCGTTTTGTAGCTTCTGTAACGAGCTAAAGTGTTTTCAGATGTGTGAACATGATTGCACAAGGGTTTTCTAATCATCAATTAGCCTTCTGAGCCAATGAGCAAACACATTGTACCATTAGAACACTGGAGTGATAGTTGCTGGAAATGGGCCTCTATACACCTTTGTAGATATTGCACCAAAAAGCAGACATTTGCAGCTAGAATAGTAATTTACCACATTAGCAATGTATAGAGTGTATTTCTTTCAAGTTAAGACTAGTTTCAAGTTATCTTCATTGAAAAGTACAGTGCTTTTCCTTCAAAAATAAGGACATTTCCATGTGACCCCAAACTTTTGAACGCTAGTGTATATAAGTTTTAAAGTAAAAACTGCTTGCATGGCAGCATTGTGTCAATATTGCATCATTTTCTTGTTACATTACACCTGTTTCATCTTTAATTACAATTTTTATATGGTTTTTTTTGTAATACTATTTTTAAAATGGGTCCCCCATTCTCTCCCCCGGGCCACATTTTGGACACCCCTGTATTAGTACAAGCCAGCGCACACTCATGATAATTTAGGAGTTTTTAAGGCAAACAAACTACATATTGTGACTTTAAAGTGGTCAAACTCTTATTCAGATTGTATGAAGTTGTAATCTCTCAAATCCTGTCTGATTTTGGGGGGGTTTGGAGGGCTTCTGGGGTGCCCCCCCAGTGTGCTACCGCTTGTATAATCTCAGCTGACCTTGTTAGAAATGAGTCCTCCTTTTGTTGTCAGTTGCACGGAAACAAAAAGCGCCATTGTCTCCAACTGCGGCGGCGGCTGCTGTACAAAGTAATCTGCATCTGTGTCGCTCGAGCCGGCTCCCTCGCGATTGGTTTCATCCAGATTGGACATTAATGACGGCCTAATCCGCACATCCAACCTCCCCTGCCTGCCTCGACATGGCGTCGCTCTTGTTCCTTGCTTGTCACTGATTGTGAAAGTGAACAGGGTTTACGTAGAGCTTATATGTCAAAGAGAAATGTAATCTACCGCTCAAACCGAGGCCCCTGCGTAGGCAAGACGGCCCCCAGACCAACCTAATGTGTCTGCCTTCACTTTGAATCCAGCCAGCTACTTTTGCTTGATGCCAGCCACATTTTGGCTGGCAAAATGTGGCTCCTCTGCATCTGATCTTGTGCTCTTTGTTCCGCTCGGAGCAGATTTGTGTAAAAATTGGCTCAATATTCATCAACGCCCACCCCCCTTCCGCAGCTTCTAATCTCCTCTGAAGCGAGCACATTTTGTTTACGATGATACATGACACTAATCATCATGACAGGATGCACCACCAGTGTGTCTTACAACCTTATTAGGAGCCTGCACTGATAACGGCTAAGATAATGCTAGCACTTTGATATCAGTTGCATAATTCACACAAAACTGCACAAAATACAGAAAGACGAATGAAACACAATTTGACAAAAAAATGCCATTGTTTAAAAAATCCTTTTTTTTTTCCATATCCATATCCATAGGCCCCAAACCTGAAAACTAGGGATGGGTACCGAATCCGGTACTTTAATAGGCACTGACCGAATTCCGTCCGTACTACCAGGTATCGATTCATGTAAAATCCAATCAAATGGTGCAGTATTTCGATACCTTTTATTGCACGTGACGACACGTTTGGTTGCAGGCTCTTTACGTTTAAACACCGGCTCACGTAAGCAATCACTCAAGCAGCACTGAGGGCGGACACAGTCAAACTCCCTCTAAGCAATGTTGCAATTTTCAAAACCAACAAAGCAGGTATGCTTGGTAGAAAACACTCAAACGTAAAGTAAGGTCCACTTTTCCAAAATGCGCTAGCTAGCTGCTATTTTACATTGGATTTGCAATAGACAGGCTACTATTAGCATTAGCGATTTTACATGGCGATTTTAACACATCCAAACTTGGTAATAAAAACCACAACTAAAATGAATGTTACGATTAAACAGCTGGTGTTTATTAAGCACAATTTTTAGGGAGCAACATAACACATTCAACTTCCTGGAAAAAGCTACTTCCTAGTTAGACCAGTGTTTTTTAACCACTGTGCCGTGAGATACAGTCTGATTTCTAATTTCACCTATTTGGGTTAAAAATATTTTTTGCAAAGCAGTAATTATAGTCTGCAAATGATGTGTTGTTGTTGAGTGTCGGTGCTGTCTAGAGCTTGGCAGCGTAACCGTGTAATACTCTTCCATATCAGTAGTTGGCAGCAGGTAGCTAATTGCTTTGTAGATGTCTGATACAGCGGGAGGGAGTGTGCAGGTAAAAAGGTATTTAATGCTTAAACAAAAAATAACCAAAACGTAAGTGCCCCTAAGAAAAGGCATTGAAGCTTAGGGAAGGCTATGCAGAACAAAACTAAAACTGAACTGGCTACAATGTAAACAACACAGCAAAGACTTACTGTGGAACAAAGATGGCGTCCACAATGTACATCCGAACATAACATGACAATCAATAATGTCCCCACAAAGAAGGATAAAAACAAAGTAGATGCGGGAAATATCGCTCAAAGGAAGACATGAAACTGCTACAGGAAAACACCAAAAAAAGAGAAAAAGCCACCAAAATAGGAGCGCAAGACAAGAACTAAAACACTACACACAGAAAAACAGCAAAAACGTCCAAATAAGTCAGGGCGTGATGTGACAGGTGGTGACAGTACACCTAATTTGAGACAAGAGCTATATTGATGCATGCTTGGTTATGCTTTAAAGTCATACCCAACAATTGCGACATTGACTTTTTACTGTCAACTGAGTTTAGTTTTTAATTATTTCTGCTGGTGGTGTGCCTCCGCATTTTTTCAACGCAAAAAATGTGCCTTGGCTCAAAAAAGGTTGTAAAACACTGAGTGAGACAACACACCACAGTGTTACCCATAAACTGCCAAGATACCTGTGGCGGTGGGGGCGTGGCTATGGGCATGGTCACCATGACATCATCGAGTAATTTGCATAATTTACTACAATTATATGATTTTCTCTAAAAAGGCTCAAAAAATGTATACTTACTAATTAATAATAACAGTTTTGTTTTAAACGTCCGTCCATCCATCCATCCATTTTACAACATAATTACAACACTTTATGTACATATTTATATACAGATTTGAACAATAAGTTATTCACTGAAATATATTTATTAATTGTGGTTCTTACAAAAAATATATCTTATAAAATCCGTCCATCCATCCATTTTCTACCGCTTATTCCCTTCGGGGTCGCGGGGGGCGCTGGAGCCTATCTCAGCTGCATTCGGGCGGAAGGCGGGGTACACCCTGGACAAGTCGCCACCTCATCGCAGGGCCAACACAGATAGACAGACAACATTCACACTCACATTCACACACTGGGGCCAATTTTTAGTGTTACAAATCAACCTATCCCCAGGTGCATGTCTTTGGAGGTGGGAGGAAGCCGGAGTACCCGGAGGGAACCCACACAGTCACGGGGAGAACATGCAAACTCCACACAGAAAAATCCAGAGGCCGGGATTGAACTCACGACTACTCAGGACCTTCGTATTGTGAGGCAGACGCACTAACCCCTCTCTTATAAAATATAAAAGTTAAAATGTCTCTTAAATCTCTGCCCCTTTAATTAGGGCATACTAAATAATTTAACTTTAGCCTACTACTACAACCATATTATTTACCAGCAACATAAAGTGAAACAGAGGCAGAGGTGTCCTGCCACAGTCAGTAACAAATAAACAGAAAACAGTAGTGGTCAAATACAAATAAGGCAACAAGAGAAGTATCCTACACTTCTCTTTTGTAAAGTAAATCTTAACACCCTATATGTGCATCTACATCAACTATATGATTTGCCTGAGAAGCTGGACAGGACAACAAAAAAAAAAATACTAATTTTTATTTTATTTTATTTTTTATTTTATTTGTGGCGGACGTAATTCTTTCGTGGCGGGCCGCCACAAATAAATGAATGTGCGGGAAACACTGCACCATAGATAGCCTATACAGTACTACCATATAATGTTTTGGAAGTGCAACTGCATTGCAAATGAAACTTAAATGATATATTAAAAAACAAGATATAACAACTGTTATCCTAATCAGCTCATTTGTAAAGGTTTCATTGAAAAATATGGTTTTATTGTCAAACAACATTTCTTAACTAACACAAAAGAACCAAAAATGTGTACTGTTGAGTTCCCAGGTACCAGGAATTGGTACCGTATCGGATCAAATGTGAACAGTAGCCATCCCTACTGAAGACCAGTGCAGTAGACTACTATGCACATTCTGTGTATTCATGTTTCTGCTGTACTGGGGTGGAATGTTATTACTGGGTGACATATGTTTCAGCATCTTTGTATTGCAGGGCTTTGACTTCATTAAACGGGTAAATAAATTAACTGTCGGCAATTAAGTGTTTACATGTAATTCAGTCTAAGACTCATACAGGTATTTTAAAAAGCCCCGTTTAAATTGACGGTTCTTATGCCATGTTTTCTTCCCTCGTTATCCTCTTGGAGTCCAGCAAGATTTGCTGGGTGCATCCCAGCCAAGCCTGCTCACTTGTTTCCGCGGCGCTAACTGCAGCAACAAGGTCGATGTCTCTACACGGAGGCGAGCGCCAGGCGCGTCTGAGAAGTTTTTCATGCGACTCGTTGGCAGGCTGCACAAAATCCATCGTTTTTATTCATCCAGTTTATTCAAAGCTGTGTTGTTTGGCAATCAGACGCATGGGAGCAGCGAGGAAGATTCTTGCCTAGCGCTACTGAGCCAAGTGGATGGCTGAGAGTCTTCTTTTGGCATTTTCTCAAACCAGTCCTTATTTGTTATTATCCATAGGTTATTCGTCGGAATAACCTATGACGTCTTGATTGGTGGCGAATGGTTGAAGCACCTTGGGATACAAGTTTGTTCTGTGATGCAGCTCGTACCTCGAAAAATGTGGACATTGGAACCTCAAATACTCCAATGTACGAGTATTTTGTAACACTGTCTCCCGGCTAATTGTTATGCTTTAAGTTGCGAGCGGAAATTTAGTTAGGCGTTTCCCCGCCGCCAGTTGGTGTAGCAAATGCCATAGCTCAGTGTTTTTCAACCACTGTGCCGTGGCACACTAGTGTGCCGTGAGATACTGTCTGGTGTGCCGTGGGAGATAATCTAATTTCACCTATTTGGGTTAAATATATTTTTTGCAAACCAGTAATTATAGTCTGCTAATTGTGTGTTGTTGTTGAGTTTCTGTACTGTCTAGAACTCGGCAGAGTAACCGTGTAATACTCTTCCATATCAGTAGGTGGCAGCCGGTAGCTAATTGCGTTGTAGATGTCGGAAACAGCAGGAGGCAGCAAGCAGGTAATAAGTGGCAGGAGAGCTTGTATCCAGAGAAACTCATTTAAGTTACCAATGTACTTAAATGTCCTTTACGAAGACAAATAAGCCGACAACCCCAGAAAGCGACAGCATTAATTTAACATTTTAAAAAAAGAGAATAGACTCAAAAATACTAAAGGCACAGGATGCAAAGGTTTATGCAACTTCCTGCAGTGCAAAACCAACGTTGCATCATTCCCAATGGTGAGAGGCAGCGTCACCGCAACAACTCAGGATAAATAGTGCCAAAAACCAGACAAATAAATCACCATCAACACGCAAATAAATCCCTTCACGTGCTGGGATCTATCACCGCAGTGAGCGTCACCTCGAATCAGCAGCGTCAGGCTTGTATGAAAGGAAAATCAATGGTGTTCAGTCATCCGTCAGCTGCCACCGCGGACGGCGCGCTTGCCGAATGGCCAATTTCCCGACGCGAGTCTGGGACGGAGCGCGCCCCCAAAGTGTGAAAACGATGCTTTGTTTTAAGGAATTATTGTTAGTGTCAAGTGCGTGAAAAGTCCATCGCCGTCCAGTCACGGCTCAGACTGTGTGTAGTATTCATGGTCTATTTACATGGCAGCTTCCTGGAAAGAGGTTAAGGGGCCGGGGGCCGGGGGCAGGGGGGATGTGTCAGATGGCTAGATTACAGTATTTACTTGAGTGCGCAGGCCTGAAGATCTGCTTAAGTGATGCCTTTGAGGAGGAAGGCACAAAGACGATTTGAGATCCTTATTCAAGGTGTGGCTGCTGTACTGTTAGCGTTATGTTTTTCTGTCATTTCTGCGAGGCAGGCCTGACCGACTTCGTACTATGTGCTTCCAAACATTCCTTTAGGCACGTGTGTATTCGCTGGGATGAAGTGTGCCTGAAGTAAATAAATCCTTTGGGCAGGTTCTGACATGTTTGAGATGTATAAAAAAAAAAAAACTAGAAGTGTGTCCTGTCTTAGAGCGACTTTAGCTTTGACTTGTGTGGTGTTCGGGTCTGTGGGACCGGTTTTCATTTTTTATTAAAAGAAAAATGATACAATTAATTAATTTTTCAAACTGAGACTCACTGACTTTGGCTCATTTTCTGTGAAGAACATATATTAAAATACATATTTAATGACCACACACCATACACCCCCCCTACACATTTCTATTACATATAAGATGTCCGGGTCCTATGGCCCCGGGGCTAATAGAAGTGTGGAAATTGATGTTCTGTGTACCACACACACACACACAAACACACACACACACACACACACACACACACACACACACACACACACACACACACACACACACACACACACACACACACACGCACACACACACAGCAGGCCTAGACAGGAGGAGGACAGAGTGTAGGTACACAGAACATCAGAGGGTCAAATGTGCGAGAAAATGAGAGCAGACCGTGTTGACAAACAATGTTGCAACCTTGTGTGGGAACCGCAGGTGCAGAAACACAAAAGAAGAATCCCTGTGGGATGCAGAAACTGGCAGAGAAATTTTTCGTGCAACGTTCATCTTATTGTTACTCAGCCAGCGTTTGTGGGTCTGATGGACCCGTTGCATTTTGTGGCCTTTAATGCCTCACAATCAGACACTTTTATGTTAAAATACTGAACAGATGTTTATTGGGATAAGGTAAACATCTGTTCAGTATTTTAACATAAAAGTGTTTGATTGTGAGGCATTAAAAGGAAAACCCAAACACTTTTTTGTTAAAATACTGAACAGATGTTTATTGGGATAAGGTAGACATCTGTTCAGTATTTTAACATAAAAGTGTTTGATTGTGAGGCATTAAAAGCCACAAAATGCAACGGGTCCATCAGACCCACAAACGCTGGCTGAGTAACAACAATATGAACATTACACAAGGGTCAATTAGATGACATTTCATTAAAGTTATTTTACTTTACAAGAAACAAAAGTTTGAATATGGGTTTAGTGTAAAGGCTGATAAGAGCTCTGCAAATGACTAATAGCTATGTTGGACAGCAACAATCGAGAAGCTCATTTCCGTGTGAAACCACATTTATGGCTACAGTGGTCGGGGTGGAACGGTTCACAAAATCCACAATTCAGCTCTTACTCTATCATAGTTTAGTGACACAGTTTTGGGTTTTGTTTACATTGTTGTTCTTTTTAACAACCCAGAATACCATATATACCAATGATCCACCATTATTATTTAGCAGTCTTATAAAATGTCTTATAAAATAAGACTTATAAATGGCTCCTAAAGGTTTGACCCTTGGATTAGTGTAAACAAAGAACGTAATTGTACTATCTTTATAACCACATTAAGTACCATCTTAAAATCATGAAAGCACAGGGTGTCTCAGCACTGGACTTTTCTTTGTTTGAATCAAAACAAAAACAATGTAAAACATAGGGATATTATGAATGTGTGCCCTGTCTGAGTTTTTACATTTTTATTTATTTATTTACACTACCGTTCAAAAGTTTGGGGTCACATGGAAATGTCCTTATTTTTGAAGGAAAAGCACTGTACTTTTCAATGAAGATAACTTTAAACTAGTCTTAACTTGAAAGAAATACACTCTATACATTGCTAATGTGGTAAATGACTATTCTAGCTGCAAATGTCTGCTTTTTGGTGCAATATCTACATAGGCCCATTTCCAGCAACTATCACTCCAGTGTTCTAATGGTACAATGTGTTTGCTCATTGGCTCAGAAGGCTAATTGACGATTAGAAAACCCTTGTGCAATCATGTTCACACATCTGAAAACACTTTAGCTCGTTACAGAAGCTACAAAACTGACCTTCCTTTGAGCAGATTGAGTTTCTGGAGCATCACATTTGTGGGGTCAATTAAACGCTCAAAATGGCCAGAAAAAGAGAACTTTCATCTGCAACTCGACAGTCTATTCTTGTTCTTAGAAATGAAGGCTATTCCACTAAATTGTTTGGGTGACCCCAAACTTTTGAACGGTAGTGTATGTATTTATTTGACAGGGACAGTACAATTAAACATTGCTACCCACAGGTAACCAATGTCAAAGTACATAGGACTTCTAGCCACAGGCTAATTTTCAACCCTCGTCCCTGGTTAGGCTTTTAAAAAAAAAAAAAAAGGTTGAGAAAAGTGTAAAACACATACAAAATAATTAAGACAAGTACAACAATAAAAACACATTAAAAATAATTGGCCCCATTTGTCCATACATATGTTGTTCTTTTTAACAACCCAGAATACCATATATCCCAATGATCCACCATTACCATTTATCAGTCTCATAAAATATCTTATAAAATAAAACTTATGAATGGCTCCTAAAGCTTTGACCCTTGGATTAGTGTAAACAATGAACGTAATTGCACTATCTTTACAACCACATTAAATACCATAACAAATCATGAAAGCACAGGGTGTCTCAGCACTGGAGTTTTCTTTGTTTGAATCAAAACAAAAACAATGTAAAACATAGGGATATTATGAATGTGTGCCCTGTCTGAGTTTTCACATTTTTATTGACAGAAGTAGCAGAAGAAAGTCATAATAAATCAGAAATAACAAGTTGTAGCTCTGTACTGGGCTCAGGTGATATGGCTGAAACTGTATCATGATATAAATGTAATTTATATATGTATTATATTTGTATCAAAATAAAGTCCAGGAGAAAAATATTTTCAATGTAAACATTTTTATTTCAAATGTAAACTTCCTCCGGTTATAATCCCCTCACCCATACAGGCCGAAGGGTAAGGAAATGTCAACACAACCATGGAAAACAATCAATGTAAAATCACATTGAACACTTAAAGGCCTACTGAAATGATTTTTTTACATTTAAACGGGAATAGCAGATCCATTCTATGTGTCATACTTGATCATTTCGCGATATTGCCATATTTTTGCTGAAAGGATTTAGTAGAGAAAATCGTCGATAAAGTTCGCAACTTTTGCTCGCTGATTTAAAAAAAAGCCTTGCCTGTAGCGGAAGTAGCGTGACGTCACAGGAGCTAGTATTCCTCACAATTCCCCGTTGTTTACAATGGAGCGAGAGAGATTCGGACCGAGAAAGTGACGATTACCCCATTAATTTGAGCGAGGATGAAAGATTCGTAGATGAGGAACGTTACAGTGAAGGACTTGAGAGGCAGTGATGGACGTATCTTTTTTCGCTCTGACCGTAACTTAGGTACAAGCTGGCTCATTGGATTCCACACTCTCTCCTTTTTCTATTGTGGATCACGGATTTGAATTTTAAACCACCTGGGATACTATATCCTCTTGAAAATGAGAGTCGAGAACGCGAAATGGACATTCAGTGCCTTTTATCTCCACGACAATACATCGGCGAAATGCTTTAGCTACGAGCTAACGTGATAGCATCGTGCTTTAACTGCATATGGAAACAAAAAAATAAACCCCTGACTGGAAGGATAGATAGAAAATCAACAATACTATTAAACCGTGGACATGTAACTACACGGTTAATGCTTTCCAGGCTGGCGAAGGTTAACAATGCTGTGCTAACGACGCCATTGAAGCTAACTTAGCAACGGGACCTCACAGAGCTATGCTAAAAACATTAGCTCTCCACCTACGCCAGCCAGCCCTCATCTACTCATCAACACCTGTGCTCACCTGCGTTCCAGCGATCGGCAGAAGGACGAAGGACTTCACCCGATGCGTTTGGCGGCCCGGAGACGTAGGAAGGCAAGGTGAGGTCGGCGGCTAGCGCGGCTAGCGCTCCAACAAAGTCCTCCAACAAAGTCCTCCTGGTTGTGTTGCTGTAGTCCGCTGCTAATACACCGATCCCACCTACAACTGTCTTCTTTGCAGCCTTCATTGTTCATTAAACAAATTGCAAAAGATGTCCAGAATACTGTGGAATTATGAAATGAAAACAGAGCTTTTCGTATAGGATTCTACGGGTACCATAACTTCCGTTACTCTGACTTCGTCACGCGCATACGTCATCATACCGCGACGTTTCAGCCGGATATTTCCCGGGAAGTTTTAAATGTCACTTTATAAGTTAACCCGGCCGTATTGGCATGTGTTGCAATGTTAAAATTTCATCATTGATATATAAACTATCAGACTGCGTGGTCGCTAGTAGTGGCTTTCAGTAGGCCTTTAACACAGTGTTTCTCAAATATTTGCTGTTAAGCCCCCCCTAGGTAGAAGAAAATATTGTGCCCCCCGCCCTCCACACGCTCCATTGTGACTATAAATAGTGTAATTTGTCTATAAAATTGTTATAAGTATACCTCTGCATGACATTGTGAGTTTATTAACATTAAAGGAAACAACACGGCGGTCTTTCCTAGTCTCCCACCGTGGTTACAGTGAAGCCAAGTGCTACATACGCTTCATCATATTCTGGTATGGCAAAAAAAGGAAAACCCCCCCCCGAGATCACGCGCCACTATTTGAGAAGGACTGACTCAACAATAACCTCTGAAAATGAAGGTGCAAATACAGCCAACATGGTGGTGTGGTCTATGTTCCTTTAAAAAAAAAAAAAGGGGGGGGCATCTTTTCCCGTTTTATCGACAAATTCTTCACTCTCTGCAGCACTCATTTTTAGTTTCTCTTCTCACTACATGCAAAGAATCAACCGCGAGACAATAAGATGGCGTCACCAAACTTGATACTGATACTGTTACCTGATTGGCTGTTAACGTGTCACTCCCACTGATCAGTGATCACTTCCTGCGTTGCTCGGTTACCATAGAGCGAATGCCTTGCTTAGTAACGTCCGGTTTCTTACGACAAAAAAAAAGAAATATATATCGAACGTTATCATTGAACACTTTTTTTTTAATTGAGATCGATTATGTGTCTATCGCGATATACATTGATATCGTTGTATTGCCTAGCCCTAATGTTTCATGAGATCAGAGTGAATGAATGTAGGCCTTAGGGCTGCACAATTATGGCCAAAATGATAATCACAATTATTTTCATCAATATTGAAATCACGATTATTAATCACAATTATTTAATGAGAATTAAAACATATTATATTGCACTTTCTATTTCAAACGAACAGTGTGTGAACTTGGCTTTCATTTCAAAATGTGATTGTAAAAATAATTGATTAATAATAAAGTAAAATGTACAAAAGATAAAGGGCAAACTGAAATAAATCCGCCATTGCCGATTGCGATCATAACGTGAAAACAAGTTAAAAAAAAAAAGAAAAAAGATTATGCTCGAAAGCCACATACAAAGGACATATGTCTTTCCAGTGTTTCCCACACATTCATTTATTTGTGGCGGCCCGCCACGAAAGAATTATGTCCGCCACAAATTAAAAAAATAAATAAATAAATAAATAAATAAATAATTTTATTTTATTTTATTTTATTTATTTTTTTTTTGTCCTCCCCAGCTTCTCAGGCAAATCATATAGTTGATGTAGATGCCCATATCGGCTGTTCAGATTTACTTGACAAAAGAGAAGTGTAGGATACTTCTCTTGTTGCCTTATTTGTATTTGACTTTATTAAATGTATTTATATTAGAAACACAACATGTGTATATAACAGAGGGTGCAAAGTCTGCAGGCAGTAGGAAACACATGGTTAAGTGTAGGGAGTAAAACTGATGGCAGTCTAAAGTTCAACATTTTTGGATCTCTTTGTTCAGTGGATCAGATGTTTGATGAAGCTCTGTGTCTATCTACCACCACTACTGTTTTCTGTTTATTTGTTACTGACTGTGGCAGGACACCTCTGCCTCTGTTTCACTTTATGTTGCTGGTAAATAATATGCTTGTAGTAGTAGGCTAAAGTTAAATTATTTAGTATGCACTAATTAAAGGGGCAGAGCTTTGAGACATTTTAGCTTATATATTTTATAAGATATATTTTTTGTAAGAACCACAATTAATAAATATATTTCAGTGAATAACTTATTGTTCAAATCTGTATATAAATATGTACATAAAGTGTTGTAATTATATTGTAAAATGGATGGATGGACGTTTAAAACCAAACTGTTATTATTAATTAGTAAGTATACATTTTTTGAGCCTTTTTAGAGAAAATCAAATAATTGTAGTAAATTATGCAAATTACTCGATGATGTCATGGTGACCACGCCCATAGCCACGCCCCCACCGCCACAGGTATCTTGGCAGTTTATGGGAAACACTGCTTTCACAAATAAAACGTTATTACATCCGTTATTTTGGGGTGTCTTTGAGAGGTGGATGGATACGGGGTGCCTCGGTGCACGGTTGATGTTACGGTCGTCTGTATTTTGGGCACCCCTGCTTTTGTAGCTGTTTGTCTGGGCTTTGTGCCGGTGGCAGTTGAGAAAAGAAACGACCTGTTGTTAATGCTTAACGTGTCGCCATAATTTGATCATTTGTTTAGATGTGAACAATTACACAGCTTTGTTTGTTGTTGGGAGAATTTCCGGATTTTGGAAAATGCGCGGGAGTGCCTAGGGTAGGGCGAGGCACGCTGTTGTGTTCTGAGGTTAAAATGCATGCCTGTTGGTAACCTGTGGGTAACTCTGTGGGAGGGGAAGGCACTGATGTAATATTGCATTTATTTTTTTCCAATAGTTTCAGGAGCTACTGGCTGATCTACCTTTAAAGGCCTACTGAAAGCCACTACTAGCGACCACGCAGTCTGATAGTTTATATATCAATGATGAAATCTTAACATTGCAACACATGCCAATACGGCCGGGTTAACTTATAAAGTGACATTTTAAATTTCCCGCTAAACTTCTGGTTGAAAACGCCTTTGGAGGATGACGTATGCGCGTGACGTAGCCAGGAGAACAGAGGTATGGCTTCCCCATTGAAGCCAATACAAAAAGCTCTGTTTTCATTTCATAATTCCACAGTATTCTGGACATCTGTGTTGGTGAATCTTTTGCAATTTGTTTAATGAACAATGGAGATTGCAAAGAAGAAAGTTGTAGGTGGGATCGGTGTATTAGCGGCTGGCTGTATTAACACAACAAGAAGGACTTACTTGGATAGCAGACGCGCCAGCCGATGCTAGCCGCCAACCGCATCTGTGTTGGGGTGAAGTCCTTCATCGCGCCGTCGATCGCTGGAACGCAGGTGAGCACGGCTGTTGAGCAGATGAGGGCTGGCTGGCGTAGGTGGAGCGCTAATGTTTTTATCATAGCTCTATGAGGTCCGGTTGCTAAGTTAGCCTTAGCGTCGTTAGCAACAGCATTGTTAAGCTTTGCCAGGCTGAGAATTATTAACCGTGTAGTTACATGTACATGGTTTAATAGTATTGTTGATCTTCTGTCTATCCTTCCAGTCAGGGATTTATTTATTTTGTTTCTATCTGCATTTGAGACAGATGCTATCACGTTAGCTCAGTAGCTAAAGAGCTTTGTCGATGTATTGTCGTGGAGATAAAAGTCACTGTGAATGTCTATTTCGCGTTCTCGACTCTCATTTTCAAGAGGATATAGTATCCCAGGTGGTTTAAAATACAAATCCGTGATCCACAATAGAAAAAGGAGAGAGTGTGGAATCCAATGAGCCAGCTTGTACCTAAGTTACGGTCAGAGCGAAAAAAGATACGTATTTCACTGCATTCTAGTCCGTCACTCTAACGTTCCTCATCCACGAATCTTTCATCCTCGCTCAAATTAATGGGGTGATCGTCGCTTTCTCGGTCCGAATAGCTCTAGCTGCGTTGAAAACCATAGGAAAATATGAGGAAGTGAACAACTGACAACGTCACGCTACTTCCGGTAGGGGCAAGGCTTTTTTTAATCAGAGACCAAAAGTTGCGAACTTTATCGGCGTTGTTCTATACTAAATCCTTTCAGCAAAAATATGGCAATATCGCAAAATGATCAAGTATGCCCCCTATGAATGGATCTGCTATCCCCGTTTGAATAAAAAAAAAATTCATTTCAGTAGGCCTTTAACTTCTGTTGTCACTCACTCTTACTCGCTCTCACATGAGTCCACTGTCTGTTTTTCTATCTTGTGTTATAAGTGGTTTATGTTGCACGATTGCAACAAGTAAAATTCCTAGTTTGTGAACCCGTTCTCAAACAATGGCAATAAAACACTGACACGCCCTCCGCGATCGACCGGTAGCTCGCGATCGACGTAATGGACGCCCCTGATTTATACAGTTTCCGAATGATTCAGTCTTTAACTGATCTTTTGGAACAGATAACTAAGGAAAACCGAGAAACCGTTGTATTCCCCTCCACACGTTAATCTTCCTGCCTCTGTTACAGCTGTAACAGTGCATCTGGAGCCAGACAATTAGCATTTCATCTCAGTGCTCGTCTTACCGAACCAGGACAGGAAAAAGCAGTGTAAAAGATGACTAGTGATGCAAAATGAGATTGATGCGGTGCCTAAAGGCATCGTGGGTATTTGGTTATTTGGGATTACATGCAGATGGAGAACATTGTGTATCTTGTACGATATGAGGAAACGGTTTTATTAATATGCTGTTGCCACAGTTACATCACCACAAGCAACAAATTTACTTCAGTTTCTGTGACATGAGTCATAAAAATGTGCCGCTGCGCTTCCAGTGACAGGTAATCTCTGATGTTCAGTTGTGAAATAAAATTGAAGTCCCAAACACTGGGATACACACCCATCGTGAATGTTCTAGGTCATAGTTCCCAAATATGCGGTTATAGCGAGCCGTTTCCTCGCCCCCTCCCTAATCTGGCTTAGCGTTCCGCACAGCTGAGCCCGGCCGGGGCCGCTGAGCAGAGCAAAGCTAAGCAAAGCAAAGGGTGACGTCAGTGTTTGTGTAGCCGCACATGACAGGAAGGCGCGACTCCCAAACGTTTCCTCTAGTCTTGGTTGCTTTGCTGCGAGAGGCTCAGAGCTAAAAATCTTCACATTGAAACACAGCAAAATAAAGTAGAGACGAGTCTTCTTGCTATGTTGCGGTATCTTTTTAAGCCCTGGGAACCTCACTCCGTCTTTGCAATAAATAGATGAAACTTTGTTTTTAGCTTAACTAAACTTTGCTATCTTTTATTCATTTACCACTGCAGCCCGTTTAGGCAGCAAACAAGTTGTCGTAATCCCACATGACATTTTGAACTTTGTTCTTTATTTTCCTTTGTTTGGTATCATTTCCTGTCCCGGTCCTCTCTTTTTTTGTGGCTATTTTTCCTGTTTTGCCTCTGTGTTTTGCAGCACACACATGTTCCTCATTGATATTTAGTTCCACCTTGTCCACTCCTGAGTTCAAACCGGCTAAGTCACACCAAAGACTATAAAAATCTATTCCATAATTATCATCTCTTAAAGGCCTACTGAAAGCCACTACTAGCGACCACGCAGTCTGATAGTTTATATATCAATGATGAAATCTTAACATTGCAACACATGCCAATACGGCCGGGTTAACTTATAAAGTGACATTTTAAAATTCCCGCCACACTTCCGGTTGAAAATCTCCTTTGGATATGATTTATGCGCGTGACGTCATAAAATGCACGGAAGTGTTTGGGCCCTATTGGACACAATACACAAAGCTCTGTTTTCTTCGACAAAATTCCACAGTATTCTGGACATCTGTGTTGGTGAATCTTTTGCAATTTGTTTAATGAACAATGGAGGCTGCAAAGAAGAACGTTGTAGGTGGGATGGATCGGTGTATTAGCGGCTAAGTACAATACTTACAGCAACACAACAAGGACTACTTACTACGCCTAGCTGATGCTTACCGCCAAACCCACGGATGAAGTCCTTCGTCGCGCCGTCGATCGCTGGAACGCAGGTGAGCACGGGTGTTGATGGGAAGATGAGGGCTGGCTGGCGTAGGTGGAGCGCTAATGTTTTATCATAGTTCTGTGAGATCCGGTTGCTAAGTTGCTAAATTAGCCTTAGCGTCGTTAGCAACAGCATTGTTAAGCCTTACCAGGCTGAGAATTTTTAACCGTGTAGTTACATGTACATGGTTTAATAGTATTGTTGATCTTCTGTCTATCCTTCCAGTCAGGGGTTTATTTATTTTGTTTCTATCTGCATTTGAGAACGATGCTAGCACGTTAGCTCAGTAGCTAAGTGTGTCACCGATGTATTGTCTTGGAGATAAAAGTCACTTTAAATGTCCATTTCGCGTTCTCGACTCTCATTTTCAAGAGGATATAGTATCCCAGGTGGTTTAAAATACAAATCCGTGATCCACAATAGAAAAAGGAGAGAGTGTGGAATCCAATGAGCCAGCTTGTACCTAAGTTACGGTCAGAGCGAAAAAAGATACGTCCATCACTGCCTCTCAAGTCCTTCACTGTAACGTTCCTCATCTACGAATCTTTCATCCTCGCTCAAATTAATGGGTTAATCTTCACTTTCTCGGTCCGAATCTCTCTCGCTCCATTGTAAACAACGGGGAATTGTGAGGAATACTAGCTCCTGTGACGTCACGCTACTTCCGCTACAGGCAAGGCTTTTTTTATCAGCAAGCAAAAGTTGCGAACTTTATCGTTGATTTTCTCTACTAAATCCTTTCAGCAAAAATATGGCAATATCGCGAAATGATCAAGTATGACACATAGAATGGATCTGCTATTCCCGTTTAAATAAAAAAAATCATTTCAGTAGGCCTTTAAGACTGACAGAGTTCAATATTTATCACAATGCTTGTTTAACCTATCAAGTCATCCACAGGCTGAATCTTAGGCTCTGTAGCTTGGTTCCTATCTATCGTCCCCAGCATGCCCACAACACTCGTAACTTTGACCTGATATCAGGTAAACATCGTCTACTGGCTTGTACTGCTCGAAGTGTTGTATGCAGGGGACCAAAGATCTGGAACCGGCTTGATGAGAGCCTTAGGATGCTGTATTCAGTCTCCAATTTTCAAAAAGAAACTGAAATCATGCATATATTAACCACCTATCTCTAATGCCTCATGCGGGGTAGACTACTGTTGGGTTGTGCGTGGTTGAATGAATGTATGTATGTATGTATGTGTATGCTTGCCTTTGTGCTCCTATTTTGTGTTTAGCATATAGCGTTTGTGTGCTTGCCACCATGTTTCAGCATTCCATGCATATACTGACATCTGGACCCCCTGCTAAAAGCTTCTTCTAGCTTATCTGGGGGACCCTTTCACTTACCACCATCCTCAAATGGATATTCAGTACTGTTGTAATTGTAATATGGTATTGTGATTAAACTTGAAACTTGAAAATGGGAGCCATTACCTACCTGCTGGGCACTCAGCATCAAGGGTTGGAATTGGGGGTTAAATCACCAAAATGATTCCCGAGCGCGGCCACCGCTGCTGCTCACTGCTCCCCTCACCTCCCAGGGGGCGGAACAAGGGGATGGGTCAAATGCAGAGGCTAATTTTACCACACCTAGTGTGTGTGTGTGACTATCAGTGGTACTTTAACTTTTTCCAGTACCTGTAGAATGGAAAACAAGTTGACTTTATATGCCTAATTGTGTTTCATTGTATCCATTAAAGGTCTACTGAAATGAATTTTTTTTAATTAAACGGGGATAGCAGATCCATTCTATGTGTCATACTTGATCATTTCGCGATATTGCCATATTTTTGCTGAAAGGATTTAGTATAGAACAACGACGATAAAGTTCGCAACTTTTGGTCTCTGATAAAAAAAAAGCCTTGCCTGTACCGGAAGTAGCGTGACGACACCGGAGGAAGGGCTGCTCACATTTTCCTATTGTTTACACCAGCAGCGAGAGAGATTCGGACCAAGAAAGCGACTATTACCCCATTAATTTGAGCGAGGATGAAAGATTTGTGGATGAGGAACGTGAAAGTGAAGGACTAGCGTGCAGTGCAGAACGTATCTTTTTTCGCTCTTTCCGTAACTTAGGTACAAGCTGGCTCATTGGATTCCACACTCTCTCCTTTTTCTATTGTGGATCACGGATTTGTATTTCAAACCACCTGGGATACTATATCCTCTTGAAAATGAGAGTCGAGAACGCGAAATGGACATTCACAGTGACTTTTATCTCCACGACAATACATCGGTGAAGCTCTTTAGCTACTGAGCTAACGTGATAGCATCGGGCTTTACTGCATATATGAACAAAACAAATAAGTCCCTGACTGGAAGGATAGACCGAAGATCAACAATACTACCAAACTCTGGACATGTAAATACACGGTTAATGCTTTACAGCTTGGCGAAGCTTAGCCATGCTGTTGCTAACGACGCCATTTAAGCTAACTTAGCTACGGAACCTCGACAGAGCTATGCTAAAAACATTAGCTCTGCACCTACGCCAGCTCTCATCTGCTCATCACGACCCGTGCTCACCTGCGTTCCAGCGATCGACGGTAGGACGAAGGACTTCACCCGATCACCGATGCGGTTGGCGGCCCGGAGACGGAGGAAGTCAAGGTGAGGTCGTTCGGCTAGTGCGTCTGCTATCCTCAAAGTCCTCCTGGTTGTGTTGCTGTAGTCCGCCGCTAATACACCGATCGCACATACAGCTTTCTTCTTTGCAGTCTTCATTGTTCATTAAACAAATTGCAAAAGATTCACCAACACAGATGTCCAGAATACTGTGGAATTTTGGGATGAAAACAGAGCTTTTTTGTATTGGATTCAATGGGCTCCGAATACTTCCGTATCAACCGTTGACGTCACGCGCATACGTCATCATATCTAGACGTTTTCAACCAGAAGTGTGGCGGGAAATTTAAAATGTCACTTTATAAGTTAACCCGGCCGTATTGGCATGTGTTGCAATGTTAAGATTTCATCATTGATATATAAACTATCAGACTGCGTGGTCGCTAGTAGTGGGTTCCAGTAGGCCTTTAAGCCCTATCCAATTCTATTTCCAATCCACAAGGTATGTGAAAATACCGTCTAAACATCACAAAATGCCACGGCCATTTTTTGAATATTCCGCTCCGGATATCTTCGGCAATTTCCGTAGATTCAAGTTTGGATGACGTCACGATGAGAATGCTTCTGCACTCTGACCATATCAGCAGATCAGTCATACTGAAAATATGCAAAAATTAGAAACAGATGTGCTGTGGATTACTCACAACCCCTATTTAGGAAGTGAACACATATATTTTTCCTTTTTTAATGCATAATAATAAAAAAAAGGTCTGCTAACAATGGAGTCAATGAAAGCTCTGTCTTCCGCCCACAAAACTCCCTAAATAACCATCCAAAACCCGTCAACAATACTCTATATACATATCGCGACCTAAATATTAACTACATTTTAGCTGTGTTATTATAAGCGCTTATGCAGACAAACAATTTTTAGCGACCCATTGATGACACGGAGCTAACTATATCTTTGGCTGCACTGGACCCGAGGAGAGACTAATGTAATTATAAAATGAAACTGAAGATGGCAGTATTGCAACATATTTGGATGCCAACTGCCGTAAAAGTGTAAAGAACAAGAAGAAGCTTATGCTGCAGCACCGGCTACTGCTGCATCGCGTCTCGACTCGTCAAAGTTATTCTAGATTATAAATCATGCCTCTCATCTGGATGATGGGAGGATTCAGCCATGAATCTATAAGTTATTCATCTGTGACATTCAACACACGACAATCGAAGACAGTGTATGCAAGCAGCAACTTTTCTTGTGGATTTTAAACAGGAAGATATGGACGTCCTTTCAGTCGTCGTCGCAGTGAGAGCAGACATTGTACAGTTAGTAGGGGTGTAACGGTACGTGTATTTGTATTGAACCGTTTCGGTACGGGGGTTCGGTTCGGAGGTGTACCGAACGAGTTTCCACACGAACATGTTAAGTAGCCGCCTCCGCTTTCTTCTGCCTGTCTCTGTCAGTCCTCTACACAGCACCCAGCATTGTCCCACCCACACAGCCATCTGATTGGTTACAAACAGAGCGGTAACAGCCAATAAGCAGTGCATATTCAGAGTGGATTTAGTCAGTGCTTAGCGTTTAGCAGGTAAGCATCCGGCTGCGGACTCTCCCCAAATGATAATAAACACCTCCCAGTCAACTACTAGTAACATCACTATGAGCCCGTTGACCTTCTAGAAATATAAAAGCCAGTTCAGCTCGCTCGCAGTCCTGGCTTGAGGTGAAGGCTAATTCGCTTTTAGCGTCACATTAACTCATTTTGCGGTGCGTGTGTGTGTGTTACGGACAGCAAAGCCCTGTCTGTCTGTTATTTCACTTGACCTTTTTCTGTGTTGATTGAGCTGTGTTGAAGCAGCAAAAAAGGACATTATGTTAAATGAAGTGTTTCTGTCTCTGATAGTTGATATAATAATGTAAGTGCATCATTAAGCCTACATGAACTCCGTGGTGTTCAGGGATGAATAGTCTCTCCTATTGCTATTGTACTATTTTTTCAGCTATAGTTACATTAATAATTTAGTAATGCAGCCGCCTAGTTTTGAATGGCAGGGTCCCTGCTATCACATGTTGATAAAAATATAACATTTGCATAATAAAAATCAACTACAGGCTTCCCAAATGCTGTAATAAATTAAGCATGATGAGTTGACTTGAAACTGTTTAATGTTGCACTTTTCATATGTAGAAGAAAAGTTTTGTCATTGTATTTAATCTGAGCAACAACTTGAGGCAGTTTAATGTTGATTAACGTGGGCAGAATTATTATAGTGTTCCCAATGCTAAAAGGATAAAGCCGTTGTTTACAAATTTGGTAAATAAATAACCAAAAAATGTATATTTTGTTGTTTTCTTACTGTACCAAAAATGAACTGAACCGTGACCTCTAAACCGAGGTATGTACCGAACCGAAATTTTTGTGTACCGTTACACCCCTAACAGTTAGTGATCGTTTTATTATGTTTGTGGTTTGTATTTCTTGTTTAGCACTTAGCAATACTGCTACATGATGCTTAGTGTTTCATTAAAGCCGGATCTGTTTAGCCGAGCTTCTAAAACTTAAATAATCGTTGTTGGCTCTCACAAAGTCTGCATGATTCGCATTGTTGTTGATGGGGAACGGATCTGTGGTTCCTACCTCTAATCACATGACTGGCTTGCTCATTATCTCTCAAAATGGCTCGGGGATCTCCGTGAGGTTGGTACTATTTTGATCATATCTATTTCCTCGCAATTTTTGGAAGTTTTTCGGTGTCATAAACCAGATATATGTGATAATAGTTTCAATGTAGAGGCAACTTGTTTTTTCACTCTACTGCTACTTTCAGGGCTGGTTCATTATACCTTGTGGCTTTGTGCTGTGTGCACCAGCGGTTTGTTTGCTTCCTCAGCTTTTGTGCCTGCACTTTCCCTAGGCCTTTGTGATATGGCCTGAAAATAAAATGTCAGATTTTTTCACAAAATATTCGACTTACGATTTTTTTCCTATTTTCTTTCTACCTACTTCTTAAAAAAACAAACAATGAATACAAATTACAGAGACAGTTCATAACAAGTTTCACTTTTATTTGACCAAAAACTAGTTGTTTAAACTGCATCTTACTCTTAGCAAAATTCAATTTTTTAGGAAGTGGGTTCTTTTTTACAACAAATATAAATTGGACTTTGAACAAAATAATTTTACAAAAACTAAACAAATGAAATCTAGCTATTGTTGCTAATTCTGGCATATTTACTGTGAGGCTTTTGCCCATATATTGATCAACATGCATTGTTCTAATCAAATTAGAGGTAACACTTTAGTATGGGGAACATATTCACCATTAGTTAGTTGCTTATTAACATGCAAATTAGTAACATATTGGCTCTTAATTAGTCATTATTAAGTACTTATTAATGCCTTATTCTGCATGGGCCTTATTATACAACCAGTAACCCATTAACTTAGAGCAGGGGTCACCAACCTTTTTGACACCAAGAGCTACTTCTTGGGTAGTGATTAATGCGAAGGGCTACCAGTTTGATACACACTTCAATAAATTGCCAGAAATAGCCAATTTGCTCAATTTACCTTTAACTCTATGTTATTATTAATAATGAATGATATTTACACTTAATTGAACGGTTTAAAAGAGGAGAAAACACGAAAAAAATGACAATTACATTTTGAAACATAGTTTATCTTCAATTTCGACTATTTAAAATTCAAAATTCAACCGAAAAAAAGAAGAGAAAAACTAGCTAATTCGAATCTTTTTGAAAAAATTAAAAAAATAATTTATGGAACATCATTAGTAATTTTTCCTGATTAAGATTAATTTTAGAATTTGGGTTGGGGCGTGGGTAAGGGCGTGGTTAAGAGGAGAGTATATTTACAGCTAGAATTCACCAAATAAAGTATTTCATATATATATATATATATATATATATATATATATATATATATATATATATATATATATATATATATATATATATATATATATATATGTATGTATGTATGTATGTATGTATGAAATACTTGACTTGCAGTGAATTCTAGCTATATATATTTTATTTTTATTTTTTCAATTTTATTATACATATAAATAAAAGACATACTTGAATTTCAGTGTTCTGCAGGCTATCCAGTAGGTGGCAGTATTTTCCTGTTTAAGAGTGTCACAACATTGCTGTTTATGGCAGACGAACTGCTTTACGGTAGACTAAACGTGACTGCTGTTGTTGTGCGTTGTTACCGCGCTGGGAGGACGTTAATGAAACTGCCTAACAATAAACCCACATAAGAAACCAAGAAGTCTCTCTCCTTGTTGTGCACTCTACTCTCTAAAAGCCGTAGATGTTATGACGTCATTGGGCAGGCAAGCTGCTGGGAAAGCGGACGTGAGAACGGCTGTCCCCACTCAGGTCCGCATTGAGCTGGAGGGGGCGTGGCCTCCAGCTCCGGCTGAATACCGGGAGTTTGTCGGGAGAAGGGAGGTTGTCGGAGAGGCGCTGAATACCGGGATTCTCCCGCTAAAAACGGGAGGGTTGGCAAGTATGAGCAACGTGCAAAACAACCGCTTTAGTGGGTTTTTTTAAAAATCATACATTGTACCTTGTGTAAAAGATTCCACCACAGCAAGCTGCTTTTTGTCTGGAGTTTATTTGTGTGTTGTTTTGTTCTCGTTCGCCTTCTAAAGAATTGCACTTCCCCCACTCGGCTGGATGTTTCGGTTTCAGATGCTGGTATAAGCGTGCAGTCATTTCTTTCCACGCCTGTTACCGCAAGTCTAAACTGCAGACAACACTTTTCTTTTCTTTGGAACAAACAAATTGCATTAGCACTATCCATGTCGTGCTATGTGTGTTTCAACCTCCCTAAGGCGGGCGTCGGCAACCCGCGGCTCTAGAGCCGCATGCGGCTCTTTAGCGCCGCCCTAGTGGCTCTCTGGAGATTTTTCAAAAATGTATGAAGAATGGAAAAAGAAGAGGAGAAAAAAATAAAAAATTTTGTTTTAGAATGTTTTCTGTAGGAGGACAAACATGACATAAACCTCGCTAATTGTTATAAATCACACTGTTTATATTAAACATGCTTCACTGATTCGAGTATTTGGCGAGCGCCGTTTTGTCCTACTAATTTTGGCGGTCCTTGAACTCGCCGTATAGTTTGTTTGCATGTATAACGTTCTCCGACTTTCTAGGACGTGTTTTATGCCACTTCTTTTTCTGTCTCATTTTGTCCACCACACTTTTAACGTTGTACATGAGTGCACAAAGGTGAGTTTTGTTGATGTTATTGACTTGTGTGGAGTGCTAATCAGACATATTTGGTCACTGCATGACTGCAAGCTAATCGATGCTAACATGCTATTTAGGCTAGCTATATGTACATATTGCATATGCCTCATTTGTAGCTATGTTTGAGCTCATTTAGTTTCCTTTAAGTCTTCTTAATTACATTTATATCTCATGACACATGTAATATGGCTTTTAATTTTTTGCGGCTCCAGACAGATTTGTTTTTGTATTTTTGGTCCAATATGGCTCTTTCAACATTTTGGGTTGCCGACCCCTGCCCTAAGGAAATAAGCGGGAGGGCGGAAGCTACGGTAGCTTCTCGGGGTAAAAAGTGTGCCAAAACAAGAGGAGAAAATATCACGACCAGAATTGTACTCTGAACACCGGCGCAGGATTTCAGAAGCAGTTCTTTATTATGACAAGGGAAGAGTTCCAAAATGGAAGAAACAAAACTGGCTATCGAAATAGATCTAACCTGACCACTAAATTTACACGATTATTACCAAACTCAAAACGCTCCAGCTACAGAGTGAAAAAGGTTCTACGAAATAAAACTACCAAATCATCGGCGGTCACTCGAACGAGTATGACGATCCTCCTGGTAGGGGTGTATCCCTTTATGGAGGATGCCTGTGCGTGACTTTGTTTAACGTGGGGAGACTGGTGCACAGACAGTCACCACACGATCCTTGACAGAATCGGGTCAGGGTCCAGTGGCATGGAGTCCAAGACGACTGGGGACCCTTTTCTGCTGCAGCCTTCATCCGCCATCGCAGCCGTTGTGGTAGTTCTTAAATCTACCGTCTTCCGCCTGCTCCGCCTTTGAGGTCTTCACCGTATCCCTGGCTAGGGGGCAGTCAGGTACTAGGCCTTTGCCAAGGGCCACCTGGGGTAACAGTAGTAAAGGGGTTAACCTCCTAGTGCCCCAAGACCCCATAGAGAAAATCCACTACCGGATGCACTTTAACGTCATGCCCAGGACGTTACTACCAAACTACCAAATACAACAGAAAGCACTCCAACGGAGGCGATACTATGAAACTAACCTTACCTGAAAAAGTTACGAACCAAAACTCTCCCGAGGATCCATAAGATAACACCAAAGCGTGGCTATGGCTGTGGACTAGACCGTGGCAAAGAAACGCTGGAGGTACGCACAAGAAGATACAATTGATTGATTGATTGAGACGTTTATTAGTAGATTGCACAGTACAGTACATATTCCGTACAATTGACCACTAAATGGTAACACCCCAATAAGTTTTTAAACTTGTTTAAGTCGGGGTCCACGTTGATCAATTCATGGTACAAACACTCTGGCACAGGACAGAAAAAGGACGAGACGTTTAAGCATGGGGAAACCAATCAGGACAAACGATGATGACACACGAGGAAGGGCAAGTGATCTGAAACAAGAAGGAGAGCTAGCATTTCAAAATAAAATAGGAAGTGACAAGACAACCTTAAACGAGACAAAACCCAGACAAGACTTAAACAAGGTGTGACAGAAAAAAAACATAATGTTTTAAATCGTCTGCACCAAAAAACTCAAATGTATCGATAAAATTTAGAGATGTCCGATGATATCGGACTGCCGATATTTTCGGTCGACAAATGCTTTAAAATGTAATATCGGAAATTATCGGTATCGGTTTCAAAAAGTAAAATGTATGACTTTTTAAAACGCCGCTGTGTACACGGACGTAGGGAGAAGTACAGAGCGCCAATAAACCTTAAAGGCATTTCCTTTGCGTGCGTGTCCAGTCACATAATATCTACGGCTTTTCACACACACAAGTGAATGCAAGGCATACTTGGTCAACAGCCATACAGGTCACACTGAGGGTAGCCGTATAAACAACTTTAACACTGTTACAAATATGCGCCACACTGTGAACCCACACCAACCAAGAATGACAAACACATTTCGGGAGAACATCCGCACCGTAACACAACATAAACACAACAGAACAAATACCCAGAACCCCTTGCAGCACTAACTCTTCCGGGACGCTACAATATACACCCCCCACTATCCCCTATCCCCCAACCTCAACCTCCTCATGCCGTTTTGAGGCATGTTAAAAAAAAATAATGCACTTTGTGACTTCAATAATAAATATGGCAGTGCCATGTTGGCATTTTTTTTTCCATAACTTGAGTTGATTTATTTTGGAAAACCTTGTTACATTGTTTAATGCAGGGTTCACCAACGCGGTGCCCGCGGGCACCAGGTAGCCCGTAAGGACCAGATGAGTAGCCCGCTGGCCTGTTCTAAAAATAGCTCAAATAGCAGCACTTACCAGTGAGCTGCCTCTATTTTTTAAATTTTATTTACTAGCAAGCTGGTCTCGCTTTGCTCGACATTTTTAATTCTAAGAGAGACAAAACTCAAATAGAATTTGAAAATCCAAGAAAATATTTTAAAGACTTGGTCTTCACTTGTTTAAATAAATTCATAAATTTTTTTTACTTTGCTTCTTATAACTTTCAGAAAGACAATTTTAGAGAAGAAATACAACCTTAAAAATGATTTTAGGATTTTTAAACACATATACCTTTTTACTTTTAAATTCCTTCCTCTTCTTTCCTGACAATTTAAATCAATGTTCAAGTAAATTAATTGTTTTTATTGTAAAGAATAATATATACATTTTAATTTAATTCTTCATTTTAGCTTCTGTTTTTTCGACGAAGAATATTTGTGAAATATTTCTTCAAACTTATTATGATTAAAATTTTAAAAAAATATTCTGGCAAATCTAGAAAATCTGTAGAATCAAATTTAAATCTTATTTCAAAGTCTTTTGAATTTCTTTTAAAATTTTTGTTCTGGAAAATCTAGAAGAAATAATGATTTGTCTTTGTTAGAAATATAGCTTGGTCCAATTTGTTATATATTCTAACAAAGTGTAAATTGGATTTTAACCTATTTAAAACATGTCATCAAAATTGTAAAATTAATCTTAATCAGGAAAAATGACTAATGATGTTCCATAAATTATTTTTTTAATTTTTTCAAAAAGATTCGAATTAGCTAGTTTTTCTCTTCTTTTTTTCGGTTGAATTTTGAATTTTAAAGAGTCGAAATTGAAGATAAACTATGTTTCAAAATTTAATTGTCATTTTTTTCGTGTTTTCTCCTCTTTTAAACCGTTCAATTAAGTGTAAATGTCATTAATTATTAATAATAACATAGAGTTAAAGGTAAATTGAGCAAATTGGCTATTTCTGGCAATTTATTGAAGTGTGTATCAAACTGGTAGCCCTTCGCATTAATCACTACCCAAGAAGTAGCTCTTGCTTTCAAAAAGGTTGGTGACCCCTGGTTTAATGCATCCAGCGGGGCATCACAACAAAATTAGGCATAATAATGTGTTCATTCCACGACTGTATATATCCGTATCGGTTGATATCGGAATCGGTAATTAAGAGTTGGACAATATCGGAATATGGGATATCGGCAAAAAAGCCATTATCGGACATCTCTAATCAAATCTAATTAAAAGGACGAGTGTTTGCACGTCGCCTGCCATCTCTGCATCATAGGGTCACGCTGCCAGTGACACATGTTGTCCGAATGAGCCACACCCGTAGCCGGTTGCTGCAAAGTCGTAAATTCCATTAGAATTAATTGCTTCAACCACTGCTCAACAGAAGTTTTCAGAAGTAAACAAGTCATGCCCCGTCTAGCTAATTTGATACAACTAGTGTAGCTGCAAAGAGTTTGTACACTCACACACACACGGGATGTGATCCAAGCTGTTTCTCTTCCTGCTTCTGAGTCAGCTTCAACAAAGGCGAGAGGCGAGGAATTCCCCCAGACGAGCAAGCAGGGTGACAGTGGCCTGCAAGTCCCTTCCCAGCTAGAGCCCATCTGACCTTTCCGCCAGCAATGGGGCAGAAAGTGCATCCATTGTTTATCTCCCAGCTCTTTCCTTGTTATGTTATGTGAGATACAGCCTCTCTCTCTCTATCACGCACATGCGAAGAAACCCAAGCAGACACACACAAAGATACCCTGAGAAGTCCACCAGGGCTTTTTCTAAGTTCAATGTGTGGGTGTGCATACTTCTTACATGACCATGAATGCCCGTCTGTCTGCATGCCTCGGAACTCGCTTCAGTCCTTTTTGTCCCGGAATAGCAGAATATCAATTAAGCAGACGCAGCCGGAGCGAGTGTAGGGAATCCTGCTTGCGCTCATCTTTCTTCTCCAGCGTCTGGGAGAAGCCTCGGGGAAGGATGAGGAGGAGGAGGAGGAGGACGGGGGAGACTGAAAGAGACACTCGAGAGGTGAGGGGCGTGGGGGTGTTAGAACGCCACGTGTGGGCCTTTTGTTGACGGTGTGTGTGATTGACGCGGCACCCAAACACTCCTGATTCCTGGAAAGCTGAATACAGTACCTCAGGGTACCAGTTTCTTCTACTTGTTTCGCAGCTCGTTCCTCGAAAAATTTGTACTGCGAATTGAAATCCATTTAATTTGTGCTTGGCTCCACCAAAACACGTGTAACATACCTTTTGAAAAAAGGGGGGGGGCACAGGTCCGGTGGCCATGGATGAAGTGCTGGCTGTACAGAGTTGGGACCCGGGGTGGACCGCTCGCCTGTGCATCGGTTGGGGGCGTCTCTGCGCTGCTGACCTGTCTCCGCTCGGGATGGTCTCCTGCTGGCCCCACTATGGACTGGACTCTCACTATTATGTTAGATCCACTATGGACTGGACTCTCACTATTATGTTAGATCCACTACGGACTGGAGTCTCACTATTATGTTAGATCCACTATGGACTGGACTCTCACTATTATGTTAGATCCACTATGGACTGGACTCTCACTATTATGTTAGATCCACTATGGACTGGACTCTCACACTATTATGTTAGATCCACTATGGACTGGACTCTCACTATTATGTTAGATCCACTAAGGACTGGACTCTCACTATTATGTTAGATCCACTATGGACTGGACTCTCACTATTATGTTAGATCCACTATGGACTGGACTTTCACAATATTATGTTAGATCCACTATGGACTGGACTCTCACTATTATGTTAGATCCACTATGGACTGGACTCTCACTATTATGTTAGATCCACTACGGACTGGACTCTCACTATTATGTTAAATCCACTATGGACTGGACTCTCACTATTATGTTAGATCCACTATGGACTGGACTCTCACACTATTATGTTAGATCCACTATGGACTGGACTCTCACACTATTATGTTAGATCCACTACGGACTGGACTCTCACTAGTATGTTAGATCCACTATGGACTGGACTCTCACACTATTATGTTAGATCCACTATGGACTGGACTCTCACTATTATGTTAGATCCACTACGGACTGGACTCTCACACTATTATGTTAGATCCACTATGGACTGGACTCTCACACTATTATGTTAGATCCACTATGGACTGGACTCTCACTATTATGTTAGATCCACTATGGACTGGACTCTCACTATTATGTTAGATCCACTATGGACTGGACTTTCACAATATTATGCTAGATCCACTATGGACTGGACTCTCACTATTATGTTAGAACCACTATGGACTGGACTCTCACTATTATGTTAGATCCACTATGGACTGGACTTTCACAATATTATGCTAGACCCACTCGACGTCCATTGCACCGGTCTCCCTAGAGGGGGGGTTACCCACATCTGCGGTCCTCTCCAAGGTTTCTCATTGTCATCCCATTGGTTGAGTTTTTCCTTGCCCTGATGTGGGATCTGAACCGAGGTTGTCGTTGTGGCTTGTACAGCCCTATGAGACATTTGTGATTTAGGGCTATATAAATAAACATGGATTGATTGATTGATTAATTTATCGATTAGATAAATGTTTCTATGTATATTCTGTTGCTTCAAATATCATTTCATCTGTTTAACTGATAAAAATTCGGACTGCTTGTGGTGGCCTTAACCTTAAATAGGTGGACACAGTTTCCGTTAGTGATGTGCGCACCGATACTTAAATATCGATACCGCGGATACCAGATCTTTCTGCTCTAATATCCATTCTCAAGTCAAAATATCGATACTTTTAATACTTGAGTTATTTGAGATGATGTTTATATATGACAGGAAGTAACTAAACTAGAGAATGTGTCAATGTTGAATGTCTTTGATTACAACATGTTCAGTATTTTCACGTTAACATCTTAATGGAACTGAATTGTGACTTTCTTTTTATTCTAATAGTAGTAATATTTAATATTTCATTTGTATTAATTAGAGATGTCCGATAAGGGCTTTTTTGCCGATATCCGATATTCCGATATTGTCCAACTATTACTACACCCCCCCCCCCATTTCTTTCTGTTATCAATATTCTGGTTCCTACATTATATATCAATATATATCAATACAGTCTGCAAGGGATACAGTCCGTAAGCACACATGATTGTGCGTGCTGCTGCTCCACTAATAGTACTAACCTTTAACAGTTAATTTGACTCATTTTCATTCATTACTAGTTTCTATGTAACTGTTTTTATATTGTTTTACTTTGTTTTTTATTCAAGAAAATGTTTTTAATTTAGTTATCTTATTTTTTTTTTTTTTTTTAAAAAGTACCTTATCTTCACCATACATGGTTGTCCAAATTAGGCATAATAATGTGTTAATTCCACGACTGCATATATCGGTTGATATCGGTATCGGTTGATATCGGTATCGGTAATTAAAGAGTTGGACAATATCGGCATATCGGATATCGGCAAAAAGCCATTATCGGACATACCTAGAATTAACACATTATTATGCCTAATTTTGTTGTGATGCCCCGCTGGATGCATTAAACAACGTAACAAGGTTTTCCAAAATAAATCAACTCAAGTTATGGAAAAAAAAATGCCAACATGGCACTGCCATATTTATTATTGAAGTCACAAAGTGCATTATTTTTTTTAACATGCCTCAAAGCAGCAGCTTGGAATTTGGGACATGCTCTCCCTGAGAGAGCATGAGGAGGTTGAGGTGGGCGGGGTTGAGTTGGATAGGGGGAAGCGGGGGGTGTATATTGTAGCATCCCGGAAGAGTTAGTGCTCCAAAGGATTCTGGGTATTTGTTGTGTTGTGTTTATGTTGTGTTACGGTGCGGATGTTCTCCCGAAATGTGTTTGTCATTCTTGTTTGGTGTGGGTTCACAGTGTGGTGCATATTTGTAACAGTGTTAAAGTTGTTTATACGGTCACCCTCAGTGTGACCTATATGGCTGTTGACCAAGTATGCTTTGCATTCACTTGTGTGTGTGAAAAGCCGTAGATATTATGTGACTGGGCCGGCACGCAAAGGCAGTGCCTTTAAGGTTTATTGGCGCTCTGTACTTCTCCCTACGTCCGTGTACACAGCGGCGTTTTAAAAAGTCATATATTTTACTTTTTGAAACCGATACCGATCTTTTCCGATAATACATTTTAAAGCATTGATCAGACATCTCTGTTTTTAACCCAATTAGGTGAAATGACATAACCTTCCACGGCACACCAGACTGTATCTCACGTTTAAACTAGTGTGCCGCGGCACAGTGGTTGAAAAACACTGTTCTGGGTATTGAAATACACGTTTGATTGAGGTGGGTTATGGGATCAAAACGGGAAATTGAAATAATAGATACTGTAATAGTTATAAACCTCTGTCATCCTTACTAAAAAAAACACCAGTGTATGTAATAAAGGCAGACCACATGTGTCCTAGTAAACAGGATGCAATGCAGGACAGGAAGTAAGCAGAAAGCTAAAGGAAGCGACCTTCAGCGCGACTCGCTAACCTCGGCACCAGGATTCGGGTCGTTGTCTGAGTTCATTCCCCAAAAGGGAGCCACATCTGAGGATTACATCATATGTTGAACATGCGTTGAATGTGACCTCATAACAACAACTGTTCATATTATATCCATGAGTCAATCGCTAGTTGGAACTGCGAGTTATTGGCGGTGACAATGTTTTCTGAGGGGTCAAAGGGCTTGTCTGTAAACGGAGATGTGCTGGACTGATGCGGCCATCAGATACTGACAAGACGGTTCCTCCGGGGGGGTGACATCGCTTCCTCTTTTCATTCCAGCTGTGTGTGTGTGTGTGTACACTCACTCACAGCTTATCTCCATTAAACGGATTTGTTGGGCCACTCACAGATCTTCATTTGATGCGCTAATCTGATTGACCACAACCCCAACGTGAAGGATTTCATGTGTGTGTGTGTGTGTTCTTGTATTTCTACCCTTCTTGAGACATCGACAAGGAAAAGTAGCTTCCACGTGAGGACCGGTGAACAAGTTAGGACATAAATCATGGTCCCAATACGGAAAACCATTGCATTTATTAGAGAATGTCTCATTTGCACCCCTGGTGGTGAAATCTATCAAAATTAGGGTAGTTCCAAAAAGGAGGGATTTTTCAAATTGATTTTTCAAAGTGCTCCCCCTCTGGTCAACATATGAAATAACAAGTGTGTGTAAGAAATTGAAATGCGCCCACTTTGGCCAAAATTAATTAAAAATAAATAAATATATATGTATAGACATACTGTAATACAGGGGTCACCAACCTTTTTGAAAGCAAGAGCTACTTCTTGGGTAGTGATTAATGCGAAGGGCTACCAGTTTGATACACACTTAAATAAATTGCCAGAAATAGCCAATTTGCTCAATTTACCTTTAACGCTATGTTATTATTAATAATTAATGATATTCACACTTAATTGAACAGTTTAAAAGAGGAGAAAACACGAAAAAAATGACAATTAAATTTTGAAACATAGTTTATCTTCAATTTCGACTCTTTAAAATCCAAAATTCAACCGAAAAAAAGAAGAGAAAAACTAGCTAATTTGAATCTTTTTGTAAAAATTAAAAAAATAATTTATGGAACATCATTAGTAATTTTTCCTGATTAAGATTAATTTTAGAATTTTGATGACATGTTTTAAATAGGTTAAAATACAATCTACACTTTGTTAGAATATATAACAAATTGGACCAAGCTATATTTCTAACAAAGACAAATCATTATTTCTTCTAGATTTTCCAGAAAATTTTAAAATGAATTCAAAAGACTTTGAAATAAGATTCAAATTTGATTCTACAGATTTTCTAGATTTGCCAGAATAATTTTTTTGAGTTTTAATCATAAGTTTGAAGAAATATTTCACAAATATTCTTCGTTGAAATAACAGAAGCTAAAATGAAGAATTGAATTAAAATGTATCTATTATTCTTTACAATAAAAAAAATTAATTTACTTGAACATTGATTTAAATTGTCAGGAAAGAAGAGGAAGGAATTTAAAAGGTAAAAAGGTATATGTGTTTAAAAATCCTAAAATCATTTTTAAGGTTGTATTTTTTTCTCTAAAATTGTCTTTATGAAAGTTATAAGAAGCAAAGTAAAAACATTAATGAATTTATTTAAACAAGTGAAGACCAAGTCTTTCAAATATTTTTTTGGATTTTCAAATTCTATTTGAGTTTTGTCTCTCTTAGAATTAAAAATGTCGAGCAAAGCGAGACCAGCTTGCTAGTAAATAAATAAAATTTAAAAAATAGAGGCAGCTCACAGGTAAGTGCTGCTATTTGAGCTATTTTTAGAACAGGCCAGCGGGCTACTCATCTGGTCCTTACGGGCTACCTGGTGCCCGCGGGCACCGTGTTGGTGACCCCTGCTGTAATAACTTGAAGTAAATAATGAAGATTAAAAACCATTTACAAACAAAATATTCAAAAAAGCAGTCTTTTTCTCACAGTGTGTCGACTTTTTTCTTACAAAATTGGGAACAATTTCTCATATTCTTTTCGTTTCTGTAATATTGCAATATTTTCTCGTAAAATTATTACTTTTTAATGCAAAATGGCAACATTTGTCGTATAAAATTCTGACTTTTCTCACAATATTGCCATTTTAAAATTATGACTTTTGTCATAATTTCGCCAAATAAAATTCCAATTATTATTATAATATTGCCAACATTTTAAAGTTTTCTTATAAAATTGTGACTTTTGTCGAGTAAAATTACGACTCTTTTCACAAAATTGCCAAAATGTTAAGCTTTTTCTTGTAAAATTGCGACTGTTATTGACTAAAATTCGAACTTTGATCATAATATTGCACACATTTTGACTTGCGTTGAGTAAAATCAGTAAAATTCTAAGTTTTTCTTGTGAAATTGTGACCTTTTTCTTGTGAAATTTCAAATAATTTTTCACAACAACCTTTTTTATATTTGCATAGTATGTATATATTATTAATGTTGTAAATACACATCTTTATATATCTGGAAAGGGTAACAGATACAAGAATGTGTGTGTGTGTGTGTGTGTGCGTGTTTGTGTGTGTGTGTGTGTTTTTCACCTCGGTGTCACGTTCATCTGCAGCCCGCCTCAGAAAGTCAACAGCTGGTTGACGTTTTTGACTCCAGATGCGAACCTGGAGACCACATGTGTCGCCATGGCAACGAGACGTTTGTTGCAGCCGTAATGTGAATGCCTCATGTTTATTTACTGGTTGCAGATGCAGTGTGTAAATTAGGCCAGATTACAATGCGGGTACGTAAAGGCGTGGAGCATCTGTCATCGTCTGTTGTGATTAGGGATGTAACAATAAACGGTAATAATGGTATCCGCGGGAAAAGTCCCGAAGGTTAGTATCACCGTTTTGAAATAAAACTAGCGAAAAACTGTGATTAATAACTGCACTTTGATAAACTCACGGTCTGACTGGTGCCAGATGGCTAGCTTAAATGCTAACATTTACGTCTTTCCCCATTAAGAAACGACATACCCTAATCTAAACGTATATAAACAGATTCCTGTCTGAGGCCCCTTCTATACTAAGATTATTCAGGCTATATCCCATCTAACCTTATCCTTGTCCACACACACACAATGCCACCGTTTAAGTGTATTCTTACCCTGTGTTTCAATGTAGCCTATTGCCACATTTCTCTTAACTGTAAACCTTGCTTGCCTCACCATCAGCAGCTGTTAGACTTGCCCTATTGTAGAGAATCACACCCGAGCCATCATACATGAATCATATCTTTAATGGACGTGTGGAAGTAAACAATGTGATGAAGAACATTTTACAACAGTCAATCTAGGGATCTAGATATCTGTTCAGGACACTGTGCTTGTAGGCTGAAATTGGCGGTCGTACTTCACGGCTTCACAGTAGTTATGGAATACAAAACTAGACGTTGAGTAATCGCTCCACATACATCGCAAACAATAACTGATCCAATCTGCTTTGCCAGTTCAAGTGCATTTGCGGTTTTCCGTAGTACTCCCACGTCCACGGGAGCCCGCATTCTCGTTGTCTCCCCTTCGACAAATGGACAAGGTTTTTCGCTAAGTAGAATCACAGCTGACCTGGACATTCTAAAGTTCTCTTTCCGTTCCATTGGCACAACACCCTCGTTAATAGAGATGTCCGATAATGGCTTTTTTTGCCAATATCCGATATTCCGATATTGTCCAACTCTTAATTACCGATTCCGATATCAACCAATACCGATATATACAGTCGTGGAAATAACACATTATTAGGGATGTCCGATTATGGCTTTTTGCCGATATCCGATATTCCGATATTGTCCAACTCTTTAATTACCGATACCGATATCAACCGATACCGATATCAACCGATATATGCAGTCGTGGAATTAACACATTATTATGCCTAATTTGGACAACCATGTATGGTGAAGATAAGGTACTTTTTTAAAAAAATTAGTAAAATAAGATAAATAAATTAAAAACATGTTCTTGAATAAAAAAGAAAGTACAACAATATAAAAACAGTTACATAGAAACTAGTAATGAATGAAAATGAGTAAAATTAAGTGTTAAAGGTTAGTACTATTAGTGGAGCAGCAGCACGCACAATCATGTGTGCTTACGGACTGTATCCCTTGCAGACTGTATTGATATATATTGATATATAATGTAGGAAGCAGAATATTAATAACAGAAAGAAATGGGGGGAGGGAGGTTTTTTGGGTTGGTGCACTAATTGTAAGTGTATCTTGTGTTTTTTATGTGGATTTAATAAAAAAAACAAAAAACGATACCGATTATAAAAAAAACGATAATTTCCGATATTACATTTTAACGCATATATCGGCCGATAATACCGGCAGGCTGATATTATCGGACATCTCTACACATTATTATACCTAATTTTGTTGTGATGCCCCGCTGGATGCATTAAACAATGTAACAAGGTTTTCCAAAATAAATCAACTCAAGTTATGGAAAAAAATGCCAACATGGCACTGCCATATTTATTATTGAAGTCACAAAGTGCATTATTTTTTTTAACATGCCTCAAAACAGCAGCTTGGAATTTGGGACATGCTCTCCCTGACAGAGCATGAGGAGGTTGGGGTGGGCGGGGTTGATGTGTGTGTGTGTGGGGGGGGGGGGGTGTATATTGTAGCGTCCCGGAAGAGTTAGTGCTGCAAGGGGTTCTGGGTATTTGTTCTGTTTTGTTTCTGTCGTGTTACGGTGCGGATGTTCTCCTGAAATGTGTTTGTCATTCTTGTTCGGTGTGGGTTCACAGTGTGGCGCATATTTGTAACAGTGTTAAAGTTGTTTATACGGCCACCCTCAGTGTGACATGTATGGCTGTTGACCAAGTATGCCTTGCATTCACTTGTGTGTGTGAAAAGCCGTAGATATTATGTGACTGGGCCGGCACGCAAAGGAAGTGCCTTTAAGGTTTATTGGCGCTCTGTACTTCTCCCTACGTCCGTGTACACAGCGGCCTTTTAAAAAGTCATACATTTTACTTTTTGAAACCGATAATTTCCGATATTACATTTTAAAGCATTTATCGGCCGATAATATCGGCAGTCCGATATTATCGGACATTTCTACTTGTTAACAAACATATCCCACCAGGCTGCCGTTCTTCCAGGCCTTACCTTATCGTAAAACCGTCGCTCAACATTGTTATGTTGCTGTCTTAAGATGTGTTGTATCCCAAATAGCTGCAATCGTGCATTTCCTTCTTTTAAGGTATACATGTGTGATTTCCACAAGCGCCTGTTATGAAGCTGGCTGTGGCGCGTTCTTTCTGACGTCATTTCCTGTGTGGGGGGGCGGTCTTTCTGGCATCACTTCCTCTCCGAACTCAGTGTGTAAACGATCGATGAGTCCGTACAAAGCTAAGAGCCGGAGATTCAAGAAATACACGCCGCACTTATCTGTGTAAAAAATTATCCAAGGAGGAAAACCTTGAACGATGGTTTAGTGCGGCTGTAACGGGGCTTAGGCTAGATAATTATTCGTTTAAGGAGTTATCCGGCTTAATGTAGACAGGGCCTGAGTAACTCAGATATTCAAATGTGCACATTGAACCTACAAGGTGTGCTCTCTTAGAACGGAGTGATTGTTCTATACTCTGATGAATACGAGACACAGGTGTTTCTATGGGGCGTTCAAGGACTGCTGAACAGAGTAGGATGCCCAGAAATAATAAATAATAATAATAATAATAGGTTTTATTTGTTAGGCACTTTTCATTTAAATAAACATTTAAATGCTACAGTACAAACCAATATTGAAAATAATAAAAGCTTAGCCCTTGTGGGTTTTCTAACAGTGTGTTTATTTATTTTTGTTATTTAAAACAAGAATAACTAGGTCAAAAGATTTCAGTGTATGGAAGTACTTTTTAGCACATTCAACAATGACAAACGTGATCATTTTGGTCACCATAGCCGTGATATGTTCATATTGTTACATACCTAGTTGTGATGAAGTAGTTTGAAGTAACATGTAATGTAGGTTATTTTAGAAACCAAAACAACTCCTGCTTAGCTTTTGGCCGGGCTTGGAATGACTGTTGTGTAAGGTTGCCAAGGGAGTACAAAAAAAGTCTTAGTCAGACACTTCATCGCCTTTTGTTCTTGTTTAAATGACATTATTTTCTATCTTTGTAACTAGCTGCTAATTAATACAAACGTGTTCCGCTGGTTGCAATGACAAGACATAATTACATAAGCGCTATGTACTTATTGCACGAAGTACTCTTGCAATCCAGTACAACTGCATTGAAGAAACATTAGCTCAGGGGTCCCCAAACTACGGATCCAGCACGCCAGCGTCCAAAATCCAGCCGGCGGGAAGTCCCAAGTTAAAAAAATATAAATAAATCAAAAATTATTATTATTATTTTTTTTAATTATGACTTTTTTTTTTATCCGTCCTTTCTAATCCATTTTCTACCGCTTGTTACTCTCGGTGTCTCCTAGCCGCTCAGGCAAATCATATTGTCTAAAAATGCATTTTCCCATCAATAGCATGACATCATCACGCTCGTAATATATATATATATATATATATATATATATATATATATATATATATATATATATATATATATATATATATATATATATATATATATTAGGGCTGCAACAACTAATCAATTAAATCGATTAAAATCTATTATAAAAATAGTTGCCGATTAATTTAGTCATCGATTCATTGGATCTATGCTATGTGCATGCGCAGAGGCTTTTAAAAAAAAAAAAAAAAAATTTTTAATTTTTTTTAAATAAACCTTTATTTATAAACTGCAACATGTACAAACAGCTGAGAAACAATAATCAAAATAAGTATGGTGCCAGTATGCTGTTTTTTTTCAATAAAATACTGGAAAGGATAGAAATGTAGTCTGTCTCTTTTATCCGATTATTAATCGGTTAATCGAAGTAATAATCGACAGATTAATCGATTATCAAATTAATCGTTAGTTGCGGCCCTAATATATATATATATATATATATATATAATTATCTGGTCCGCGTGGAGTCCCTAGTTAAAAAAAAAAAAGAGACTTTTTTTTTTTAAATATTTTTTTTAATCCGTCTTTTTTAATACATTTTCTACCGCTTGTTACTCTCGGTGTCTCCTAGCCGCTCAGGCAAATCATATTGTCTAAAAATGCATTTTCCCATCGATAGCATGACATCATCACGCTCGGAACATACACTATATTGCCAAAAGTATTTGTCCACCTGCCTTGACTCACATATGAACTTGAAGTGCCATCCAATGGAATTGTCCAAAATGTTTTGGTATCTTGGAGCATTCAAAGTTCCTTTCACTAGAACTAAGGGGCCAAGCCCAACTCCTGAAAAACAACCCAACACCATAATTCCTCCTCCACCAAATTTCACACTCGGCACAATGCAGTTCGAAATGTAGCGTTCTCCTGGCAACCCTCCAAGCCCAGACTGGTCCATCAGATTGCCAGATGGAAAAGTGTGACTCAGCAGTCCAGAGAAGGCGTCTCCGCTGCTCTAGAGTCCAGTGGTGACGTGCTTTACACCACTGCATTGGACTTGGTGATGTATGGCTTAGATGCAGCTGCTCGGCCAAGGAAACCCATTCCATGAAGCTCTCTGCATACTGTCCATGGGCTAATTGGAAGGTCACATGAAGTTTGGAGCTCTGTAGCAACTGACTGTGCAGAAAGTCGGCAACCTCTTTGCACTATACGCAAACTCTGTCAGTTTACGTGGCCTACCACTTGGTGGCTGAGTTGCTGTTGTTCCCAAACTCTTCATTTTTCTTAATAAATAATCAAGTTGACATATATATATATATATATATATATATATATATATATATATATATATATATATATATATATATATATATATATATATATATATATATATATATATATATATATATATATATATATGTATGTATATATGTATGTATGTATGTATGTATGTATGTATGTATGTATGTATGTATGTATGTATGTATGTATATATATATATATATGTGTATATATATTAGGGATGTCCGATAATGGCTTTTTGCCGATATCCGATATTCCGATATTGTCCAACTCTTTAATTACCGATACCGATATCAACCGATACCGATATCAAGCGATATATGCAGTCGTGTAATTAACACATTATTATGCCTAATTTGGACAACCAGGTATGGTGAAGATAAGGTACTTTTTTTAAAAATTAGTAAAATAAGATAAATAAATTAAAAACATTTTCTTGAATAAAAAAGAAAGTACAACAATATAAAAACAGTTACATAGAAACTAGTAATGAATGAAAATTAGTAAAATGAACTGTTAAAGGTTAGTACTATTAGTGGAGCAGCAGCACGCACAATCATGTGTGCTTACGGACTGTATCCCTTGCAGACTGTATTGATATATATTGATATATAATGTAGGAAGCAGAATATTAATAACAGAAAGAAACAACCCTTTTGTGTGAATGAGTGTAAATGGGGGAGGGAGGTTTTTTGGGTTGGTGCACTAATTGTAAGTGTATCTTGTGTTTTTTATGTGGATTTAATAAATTAAAAAAACAAAAACAAACCTGATACCGATAATAAAAAAAACAATACCGATAATTTCCGATATTATATTTTAACGCATATATCGGCCGATAATATTGGCAGGCCGATATTATCGGACATCTCTAATATATATATATATATATATATATATATATATATATATATGTATGTATATTACAGCCCGGCCCTCGGCCATATTTTTAACCCAATGTGGCCCCCAAGTCAAAAAGTTTTGGGACCCCTTCATTAGATGGTCTCCCACCAGACATCTTCTGGATTCTTTTTCTAATAAACAAGAAAGGAGGAATTTTATTCAGCACCAAAATGAAGCACTGATATCAAGTTCTTTTTTCGGTCTGGTTACTACCCGTGCCATTTTGGAAGCGGGTTTTTGGTACCCATCCTGAAGGACACGCAGACATGCTAACCGCTAAACTAGCTGCAATGTGTAAATAGATGTGTTCGAGTAGCCAGAGACGATTCAATACGTAAGGCAGCAAAAAGGGGAGCCTTATATTCGTATTAACAATGTCAAAAATATAATAATGATGACAATATTAATAAAAAGATGCATACGTAATCAGATTGTGCCTGTTATTCCTAATGGAATGGTAAGAAGCCCAGAGACTCCCACACCTATTTGCAGGTACTTTTGACTATTAACATTTTTCTATTCCATTCTTTTTGCAACGTTTCATAATGAGGCCGGCGTGGAAATCCTTATCGCGCGGCGGCTTCTTCATCGCGCCTTTACAGAGACGAGGGTGGGAGATCACCCTCTCCCCTCCCTCCCATCTCTCTGATACCTTTCCCGTGCAAGAGCATCACCATGGCAACCACTCTGCCGGCTTTTTTTCCTCTCTTCTTCTTCTTCTTCTTCTTCTTTCTCGTGTTTGCAAAGGAGCCCGGCTGCGAGAAAGAGAGCTTTCCTGCGTGCGTTTGAACGACTTCAAAAAGTTGACGCTCACGTGGCGTTCCGTGGATTTGGTGGTTCTTTCCGGGTGCATAAATTGTGCCTCCCATCCCTCCAAAGCGGGGATTATACATCAGATGGCACCGGCGTGGCCCCGCTTCCTGGGATGTAAAAAGGACTTCCGGGATCAATTTAAAATGTGATGATGATAATGACACAGAGGGAGGCTTTATGTGAAAACTGGGCTGCAAATCTGGGATTTGACATATATTTGTTTACTATAGTAAGAGAGCGATTGAGGCTTTACATAGGGAAAAAAACCCATAAACTTGCTGAACTGATTCAAATGTCCTCGTTTACGTTGTGCGATCGTCATCGCTGTCCTTTTAAGGAAGGCCAAACGACATAATTATGCAGTGACAGTAACCCACAGCCTCCTCCTCCTCTTCTCCAGTACACATTCTCTAATTGTCACCATGCATTTTTGTCTTGGTGGATTCCTAAGCACGCTTTAAAAAACAATTATATTCGACCGCTTTCTTTTATTTCCTCTCCTGCTGTTTTCTTTCTTTTTGTAGTCATTATATTGGATATCAATGTCTTTTACCTACATCTAGAACAGGGGTGTCAAACTGGTTTTCATTGAGGGCCACGTCGCAGTTATGGTTGCCCTCAGAGCGCTTTTAACAATGAGTAATATATGAATATATATATAATACATTAACAATATATTGTTTTACGTAAGCTGCAAAAAAAAATAATTTAATTTTACTTCAAAAACTGTCAGCTCAGTCACCAGAATTTTACTGTAAAAGCAGTGTTTATTTTACATCATATAATAAAATAGAATGGAATGGAGAAACAATACCACTGTTTTTAGTGGTAAAATTCAAGCAGCAGAGGTGCGAGTTAATTTTTTTTTTTTTACCGGAAAATCTTGTTGTTTTAATGTTTCTTTTGTTTATTTTTTAATGTTTTAGTGTCTTACTGTATATGGAAAAAAACAGTACTAAAGTTGATTTTACGGTAAAAAAAAAAAAAATCACTGTAAAATCTATTGTCAATTTTACAGTCTACAATTTGATTTTAGAGATGTCCGATAATATCGGTATGCCGATATTATCGGCCGATAAATGCGTTAAAATGTAATAGCGGAAATTATCGGTATCGGTTTTTTTATTATCAGTATCGTTTTTGTTGTTGTATTTATTTATTTATTTTTATTAAATCCACATGAAAAACACAAGATACACTTACAATTAGTACACCAACCCAAAAAACCTCCCTCCCCCATTTACACTCATTCACACAAAAGGGTTGTTTCTTTCTGTTATTAATATTCTGCTTCCTACATTATATATCAATATATATCAATACAGTCTGCAAGGGATACAGTCCGTAAGCACACATGATTGTGCGTGCTGCTGCTCCACTAATAGTACTAACCTTTAACAGTTAATTTGACTCATTTTCATTCATTACTAGTTTCTATGTAACTGTTTTTATATTGTTTTACTTTCTTTTTTATTCAAGAAAATGTTTTTAATTTATTTATCTTATTTTATTTGATTCATTTTTTTAAAAAGTACCTTATCTTCACCATACCTGGTTGTCCAAATTAGGCATAATAATGTGTTAATTCCACGACTGCATATATCGGTTGATATCGGTATCGGTAATTAAAGAGTTGGACAATATCGGCATATCGGATATCGGCAAAAAGCCATTATCGGACATCCCTAGTAAAATTCAAGCAACAGAGGTGCGAGTTATTTTTAATTTTTTTACCGGAAAATCTTGTTTTAATGTTTTTTTTGTTTATTTTTGAATGTTTTAGTGTCTTACTGTATATGGAAAAAAAAGTTGATTTTACGGTAAAAAAAAAAAAAAAATCACTGTAAAATCTATTGTCAATTTTACAGTCTACAATTTGATTGATCATTTGTTTTGAAATCATAAGTCAAGCAGATGTTTAAGTACAGTATTTATCTTTATTTTAATACAAATATTTTTGGAATACATGATAAAATATTTACATTTTGAAATATTGAAAAGATATGCAATTGCATGCAGTAAATGATTTTTAATGTCAAAAGGGAAAGAACAAATATATTTAGTAAGAAAAGATTAAGCATTTTATTAACGCATGTTATCTCCAGGCTTTCGCGGGCCACATCAAATAATGTGGCGGGCCAGATTTGGCCCCCGGGCCTTGAGTTTGACACCCGTGATTTAGAAAAACCTTACATTTTCATACTGAAAATGCCTGAATGTGACTTTGTGATCCACCTTAAATACAAACGCAAATACATTCTCCATTTGAATGACGTTGTCTGACAAAGTGTTCTCTGTGTGTCGAATTGAAAGGTGGTGCACGTCCCTGTAGGACTTGCAGAGCTGCCTCGCCGCTTGAAAGTCCACCTGACCATTGCAGCCCGCCAGCGTCATGTGACCCATGTCACCATGGATGTCATGATCGGCACACTTTGATGGGCATCGAGGCTCGCTCAGGTAAGGTCTGGGGAAAACGATAGCAAAAAAGAAAAGAGTATACTGTAGGGTTGTACGGTATACCAGTACTAGTATAGTACCACAATACTACTAAATCATATTCGGTACTATACCGTGTCTAAAAAGTACCACCCCCACTGTCAGGTTCAAACACTCATGACATCTATTAAACAAGACAAGAATCAAGGAATTAAACAGAGACTGAATTAAATTTGGCTCAATTGAGGAGAGACGTCTGGGCTGTACTCTTGTACAGTCTCCCAGCCCGCTCTGGCAAAAGATTGTACGCCTCCTCTTTTATTTGGACTTTCCCTGATTACATGGCGACGGCTGTTTCTAAGGGACGGGGGTCGTAAACAGCCATCGCCTTTGAATAAAACAGTTCAAAGAAGCGGTGCCTGGACGGGAGTCTGCTCCTGCTTCCTCTTCGCTTTGTAGATCTCGGGTCAAGACAATATCTTTCAGTTGATTACAATACATGAAAGAAGCAGAACACCTTCATGTTGCTTCCTATCCTACACAGTGGAGTTTTACAATCTTGGTAGGATTAAAGACAGCTTTTGTCTTCTCGCCGGGAACTCATTGAAACACAAAGTTTTGTGATAACTTAGATACAATTATTCTGACACTCTTTTTTCTTTTCTTTTTTTAACTGGCATGACGTCGGGACATTGCTGGTTTTACGAGCAGAGGGGCATGTTCGGCAGCGCACAAGCACAGAGTACTTACAAGCAGACACAGTGTGTAGACAGGAAAGGGAAAACGGACGCATTTTGGCTTAAAAACTAACGATAAAGGTGAAGTTATAACATTGAAACACCCTCAAGAAGAGGTGCTTTAAGACATGGCTAGCTAGCTAGCGGCTAACGTCTAGCCGCAGTCTGCAGTGTTTTAGCTACCTCTAAATCACTAATCCTTGTCTCCATGGCGACAAATAAAGTATGTTTCTTACAAGTATCATACTAGCTAAACATGCTTCACTACACACCGTAGCTCACTGGCGTCACAATGTAAGCAAACGCCTGACATCCACTATAATGATACCAAGTACAGGAGCGTATCTAGTCGATATTACTATGATATTGATACATTGATATTTTTTAGCATCACAAAATATTTGTCCTTTTTTTTTTGAAAATGTATATTATGTTTATAAACTGAGGAAATATGTCCCTGGACACATGAGAACTTAAATTATGACCATTGTATGATCCTGTAACTACTTGGCATCGGATCGATACCCAAATTTGTGGTATCATCCAAAACTAATGTAAAGTATCAAAGAAGAGAAGAATAAGTGATTATTACATTTGAACAGAAGTGTAGATAGAACATGTTAAGAGAAAGTAAGCAGATAGTAACAGTAAATGAACGAGTAGATTAATAATTCATTTTCTACCGCTTGTCCTTAATAATGTTGACAAAATAATAGAATGGAAAATGACACAATATGTTACTGCATATGTCAGCAGACTAAATTAGGAGCCTTTGTTTGCTTACTTACTACTAAAAGACAAGTTGTCTTGTATGTTCACTATTTTAAAGGCCTACTGAAATGAATTTTTTTTATTTAAACGGGGATAGCAGATCTATTCTATGTGTCATACTTGATCATTTCGCGATATTGCCATATTTTTGCTGAAAGGATTTAGTAGAGAACAACGTCGATAAAGTTCGCAACTTTTGGTCTCTGATAAAAAAAAAACCTTGCCCCTACCGGAAGTAGCGTGACGTTGTCAGTTGTTCACTCCCTCATATTTTCCTATTGTTTTCAACGCAGCTAGAGCTATTCGGACCGTTACCCCATTAATTTGAGCGAGGATGAAAGATTTGTGGATGAGGAACGTTAGAGTGACGGACTAGAATGCAGTGTCGAGAGTCGAGAACCCGAAATGGACATTAACAGTGACTTGTATCTCCACGACAATACATCGACGAAGCTCATTAGCATTAGCTACGAGCTAACGTGATAGCTACGAGCTAACGTGATAGCATCGTTCTCAAATGCAGATAGAAACAAAATAAATAAATCCCTGACTGGAAGGATAGACAGAAGATCAACAATACTATTAAACCATGGACATGTAACTACACTGTTAATAGATCTCAGCCTGGCAAAGCTTGACAATGCTGTTGCTAACGACGCTAAGGCTAACTTAGCAACTTAGCAACCGGACCTCACAGAGCTATGATAAAAACATTAGCGCTCCACCTACGCCAGCCAGCCCTCATCTGCCCAGCTCATCAACACCCGTGCTCACCTGCGTTCCAGCGATTGACGGCGCGACGAAGGACTTCACCCGATCATCCGTGCGGTGGCCGGTTAGCATCGGCTAGCGCGTCTGCTATTCAAGTGAGTAATCCTTGTGTTGCTGCAGCCAGCCGCTAATACACCGATCCCACCTACAACGTTCTTCTTTGCAGCCTCCATTGTTCATTAAACAAATTGCAAAAGATTCACCAACACAGATGTCCAGAATACTGTGGAATTATGAAATGAAAACAGAGCTTTTTTGTATTGTATTCAATGGGGTACCAATACTTCCGGTTCAATGATTGACGTCACGCGCATACTCATCCTCCGAAGGCTTTTTCAATCGGAAGAGCTATGCTAAAAACATTAGCTCTCCACCTACGCCAGCCAGCCCTCATCTGCTCATCAACACCCGTGCTCACCTGCGTTCCAGCGATCGGCAGAAGGACGAAAGACTTCACCCGATGCGTTTGGCGGCCCGGAGACGTAGGAAGTCAAGGTGAGGTCGGCGGCTAGCGCGTCTGCTCTCCAACAAAGTCCTCCTGGTTGTGTTGCTGTAGTCCGCTGCTAATACACCGATCCCACCTACAACTGTCTTCTTTGCAGCCTTCATTGTTCATTAAACAAATTGCAAAAGATGTCCAGAATACTGTGGAATTATGAAATGAAAACAGAGCTTTTTGTATAGGATTCTACGGGGTACCATAACTTCCGTTAAACTGACTTCGTTTCAGCCGGATATTTCCCGGGAAATTTAAAATGTCACTTTATAAGTTAACCCGGCCATATTGGCATGTGTTGCAATGTTAAGATTTCATCATTGATATATAAACTATCAGACTGCGTGGTCGCTAGTAGTGGCTTTCAGTAGGTCTTTAAATAAGGACAAAATGGCAATAAAAACTTATGTTTAATGCACTGTAAGATTTTTTGCTAAAATAAAGCCAATTAATGCTATGTTTGTGCGGCCTCGGCCTCGCTCCCACCCGCAGAAACAAAGATAGTAGGATGACTGACAAGAGGGTTCACTCTGTTTATATCATTCAGGAGGTTATGTATTCGCTGGGATGTGTTTGTCCGTGTGTCTTTTAGTTAGGCAGCAACATAGCTATGAACTTTATGAGTTATGATGAAACTTCAGGGCTTGAGTTCTTTTCTTTATGCATAAGAATTCAAAAGTTGTCTTGTGGCACACATTGTGGTTGTCTGCAACCACACAGGAAACATTCATTTTTCTTGCTTTTGGTAGAAACCCTGCCAAATAGAATTTCCTCGGAACACTACATTACTTTCTGTGTGACGTGCTACTGGCTGTGAGCTCCAGGTTGTTTTGCAAGGTATTTTTGGTTGTTGTATCTCATGCCACTTCCTCTGTGCGGATTTTCTTCCTTTTTTTCCCCGCGTTTAAAAAGAAGTGAGATTGTCGCAGGCAGTAGTAGCACAAATTGGAACTAATAACAAAAAGAAGTGTTTGGTAATAATGTACATCAGGGGTCACCAACGCGGTGCCTGCGGGCACCAGGTAGCCCGTAAGGACCAGATGAGTAGCCCGCTGTCCTGTTCTAAAAATAGCTCAAATAGCAGCACTTACCAGTGAGCTGCCTCTATTTTTTAATTTTTTTTTATTTACTAGCAAGCTGGTCTCGCTTTGCCCGACATTTTTAATTCTAAGAGAGACAAAACTCAAATAGAATTTGAAAATTCAAGAAAATATTTGAAAGACTTGGTCTTCACTTGTTTAAATAAATAAATTAATTTTTTTACTTTGCTTCTTATAACTTTCAGAAAGACAATTTTAGAGAAAAAATACAACCTTAAAAATGATTTTAGGATTTTTAAACACATATACCTTTTTACCTTTTAAATTCCTTCCTTTTCTTTCCTGACAATTTAAATCAATGTTCAAGTACATTTTTTTATTTTTATTGTAGAGAATAATAAATAAATTTTAATTTAATTCTTCATTTTAGCTTCTGTTTTTTCAACGAAGAATATTTGTGAAATATTTCTTCAAATTTATTATGATTAAAATTCAAAAAAATTATTCTGGAAAATCTAGAAAATCTGTAGAATCAAATTTAAATCTTATTTCAAAGTCTTTTGAATTTCTTTTAAAAATTTTGTTCTGGAAAATCTAGAAGAAATAATGATTTGTCTTTGTTAGAAATATAGCTTGGTCCAATTTGTTATATATTCTAACAAAGTGTAGATTGGATTTTAACCTATTTAAAACATGTCATCAAAATTCTAAAATTAATCTTAATCAGGAAAAATTACTAATGATGTTCCATAAATTATTTTTTTTATTTTTTCAAAAAGATTCGAATTTGCTAGTTTTTCTCTTCTTTTTTTCGGTTGAATTTTGAATTTTAAAGAGTCGAAATTGAAGATAAACTATGTTTCAAAATTTAATTGTCATTTTTTTCGTGTTTTCTCCTCTTTTAAACCGTTCAATTAAGTGTAAATATCATTAATTATTAATAATAACATAGAGTTAAAGGTAAATTGAGCAAATTGGCTATTTCTGGCAATTTATTGAAGTGTGTATCAAACTGGTAGCCCTTCGCATTAATCACTACCCAAGAAGTAGCTCTTGCTTTCAAAAAGGTTGGTGACTCCTGATGTACATACTCCGTGATTACAAGTCAAAAGCATTTTTCTTATTCCGGTGTTTTGTAGAGGAATTAGATTGGAAGAAAGGGATGAAGTCTTTTCTATTTTAATCTGGAACAACCTTTCCTGTGTGTGAATTGGACCTCGTGTGACTTTTTATAGCCCTTCTGTGTCAATTTATGACTTATGAAGACGTGCAAACGTCATAAAATATGGACAGAGGGAAGGTGCATTAGTTAGACGGTGACACAACCAAGACGGAGATAAATGAGTGGGACACTGTCTACTGTATGTGTTTATAGTGTGTGTGTGTGTGTGTGTGTGTGTGTGTGTGTGTGTGTGTGTGTGTGTGTGTGTGTGTGTGTGTGTGTGTGTGTGTGTGTGTGTGTGTGTGTGTGTGTGTGTGTGTGTGTGTGTGTGTGTGTGTGTGTGTGTGTGTGTGTGTGTGTGTGTGTGTGTGTGTGTGTGTGTGTTCTTGTATTTCTACCCTTCTTGAGACATCAACAAGGAAAAGTAGCTTCCATATGAGGACTGGTGAACAAGTTAGGACATAAATCATAGTCCCAATATGGAAAACCATTGCATCTAATAGAGAATGTCTCATTTGCACCCCTGGTGGTGAAATCTATCAAAATGAGGGTGGTTCCAAAAAGGAGTGCTCTCCCTCTGACCAACATATGAAATAACAAGTGTGTGTAAGAAATTGAAATGCGCCCCCTTTGGCCAAAAGATATTAAAATAAAAATAAAATATGTATGTATATATATATATATATATATATATATATATATATATATATATATATATATATAGAGCAGTGGTTCTTAATCTTGTTGGAGGTACCGAACCCCACCAGTTTCATTTGCGCATTCACCGAACCCTTCTTTAGTGAAAAATAAAATGTATTTTTTCAAATTCAAGACAAAGTTATATGTTTTTGGTAACACTTTAGTATGGGGAACATATTCTAAGTAACAAAGACATTAAAGGCCTACTGAAAGCCACTACTAGCGACCACGCAGTCTGATAGTTTATATATCAATGATGAAATCTTAACATTGCAACACATGCCAATACGGCCGGGTTAACTTATAAAGTGACATTTAAAATTTCCCGGGAAATATCCGGCTGAAACGTCGCGGTATGATGACGTATGCGTGTGACGAAGTCAGTTTAACGGAAGTTATGGTACCCCGTAGAATCCTATACAAAAAGCTCTGTTTTCATTTCATAATTCCACAGTATTCTGGACATCTTTTGCAATTTGTTTAATGAACAATGAAGGCTGCAAAGAAGACAGTTGTAGGTGGGATCGGTGTATTAGCAGTGGACTACAGCAACACAACCAGGAGGATTTTGTTGGAGCGCTAGCCGCGCTAGCCACCAACCTCACCTTGACTTCCTACGTCTCCGGGCCGCCAAACGCATCGGGTGAAGTCCTTCGTCCTTCTGCCGATCGCTGGAACGCAGGTGAGCACGGGTGTTGATGAGCAGATGAGGGCTGGCTGGCGTAGGTGGAGAGCTAATGTTTTTAGCATAGCTCTGTGCGGTCCGGTTGCTAAGTTGCTAAGTTAGCTTCAATGGCGTCGTTAGCACAGCATTGTTAACCTTCGCCAGCCTGGAAAGCATTAACCGTGTATTTACATGTCCACGGTTTAATAGTATTGTTGATTTTCTATCTATCCTTCCAGTCAGGGGTTTATTTTTTTGTTTCTATATGCAGTTAAAGCACGATGCTATCACGTTAGCTCGTAGCTAAAGCATTTCGCCGATGTATTGTCGTGGAGATAAAAGGCACTGAATGTCCATTTCGCGTTCTCGACTCTCATTTTCAAGAGGATATAGTATCCCAGGTGGTTTAAAATACAAATCCGTGATCCACAATAGAAAAAGGAGAGTGTGGAATCCAATGAGCCAGCTTGTACCTAAGTTACGGTCAGAGCGAAAAAAGATACGTCCATCACTGCCTCTCAAGTCCTTCACTGTAACGTTCCTCATCCACGAATCTTTCATCCTCGCTCAAATTAATGGGGTAATCGTCACTTTCTCGGTCCGAATCTCTCTCGCTCCCTTGTAAACAACGGGGAATTGTGAGGAATACTAGCTCCTGTGACGTCACGCTACTTCCGCTACAGGCAAGGCTTTTTTTTATCAGCGAGCAAAAGTTGCAAACTTTATCGTCGATTTTCTCTACTAAATCCT